>NC_059357.1:28032374-28335329 GCF_019703515.2 Myxocyprinus asiaticus | reverse complement strand
TATTCTTGGGATGGGACAAGTTGTCACATTTTTATTTAGGGATTTTATTGGGGCATGTTGGACATGTTGTCACACTGTAAATATTATATATTTCTACACTTTATTAATTACAATTAATATTAATATCGGCTATTGGGGTTTTTGGGGTCATAAAGAGCTAGCTTGTTTTAATTATCCTTTTTACCCAGGCAATAATGCTGGAAACATTCAATAGGTTTTTTTTTTTTTTTTTTTTTTGGAGTCAAGACTTTAAAATATGTGTCTATAGTACACAAAACTTGACTTTCAAAAACCCACTTTGAGTAATATTCATTGGAGTAAAAAGTGTAACAACTAGCCCCTAATACACAGATGTTAATAATATTTGATAGATATATATATAAAATATTATGCATAAAGGAAAAGAACTGCATTCAGTATTTACAGGTTTTTTTGCAATGTGACATTATTTTCAGGACACTTAGGCACATTTTACGGTCCCCTAATTCTCATTACAGTAATGTATCAGGATGTTTTACATTTACTATTCCTATTGTTTTCAATAATGATTCTCATTACCATAACACAGTCAGTTTTACATTATTACAGTAAAAAAAAAAAGATGTTGAGTACTATGATGTTTAAATATTTACAATTGAAATAATACTTGTTTCACACTGCAATAATGGGAATTGGTGGGTAATATGTGCGTAACTGTCATGAAAATGTCACGCTAAATAGGCTTCCTTCTTTATATTCAAAATAGAATTTCTTATTTGTTTCTTTTGATTTTGGAGTAAAAAGGGACCGTGACATTTTCTTGAGAATCACTCAAGCACTGTATTTGGGTCAAATTTCATACTTGTGTCTTTTTTAGGAATTTCTTAATCAGCAAATCGTTTCTCTTACTGCACTGGATTGGCCTGACTGACAGCCAGACTGAGGGGGTGTGGCTCTGGGTGGACAACACCCCCTTAAACAATAACCTCTCGTAAGCATCGTGATATACATTTGATGTGCTTAGAATTGCCTCTTTGTTAGCTGGAGCAGTGCATGATGTGGCTATGCTAAAGTTTTAAACGACTATATGGATTTTTTTATACAAAGCCCTACACAGTTATATTGCTCTGAAAGTTGTTTGTGTCCCTGTCAGATGGTGGATCTTCCCTCCTGATAATTCTGAAAAAATGATCCCTTAGGTGAAGACTGTGCTGTATTAAATGGACATTTAAGAGGAGAAAAATGGGGAGACATTTCTTGCTTGAAGCAGGAAAGAAGTATTTGTGAGATTCTGAATTCTTGATGAATACAGTACTCATATTTTTTCTTTTTTCTTTTGATATCACTGTTTGTGGATTAAAAAAGGACAATGTAGTTTACTAAAGTTTTTATAATTGTTAAAATCTCTACATACTGTCACCCAGTTCTTACTAGAGGGTATTTTAATACAAATAAAAACATAACTGAGAAGGAAGTTGACAGTCATGTGTTGTTCTTTATATTGTCAGATTTGTATTCTTTAATGTAATTACTATTAATGGCTTTTGCCACTTCATATGTATCACACATTGTCTAGTACGAACAGACATGCTTATAAACATACTTTCTTTACTGATAGGGGGTCTCTTTATGAACATGTACAGTATATGAAAATTGTTTGGGCACAATGTCCAAGATTATGTCCAATATAAGAGTATCAGTAGTGTAATATCATCATATGATACTTCTAATTGCTCTTGACACCTTTTGTGTAAATCAAATTAATTTTGTATTTTTATTGAAGCCTTTGATCTATGAATTTGAACTGATAAAACATAGCCCATCTACAGTACATGTGTGAACTAATAAAACCTACATGAAATTATGGAAAAGGGTATCATTGTGGTAGAAGAACATCCACCAATACCAACATCAGAGCACTTCAGGACCTTATGTTTCTTAATTGCAAACTGAACTTCATGCTTGAAAACATGGCAATGTACAGTAAGTGCTTGGTTGTTGTTCTTGAAAATATGATGTCTAACTTACTAGAGTATATGAGATTTAAAATATTGTGTTTAGTGGATATGTTTTTTTAGCTCTATAGTCAGCCCCATTAACCCACCAGAGACATATTATGACAATACTAACACTCTTACAGCTTGGGGTAATAAACTTGTTAAATGGGTTGTCGCTATCATTGTCTAGGTGTCACACATATAAAAAAGAACATAAGTAATAGGTCAATTGCCCAGACATAAACAAAATGTTTATTTTAACACAAATTCAACATTAGTACAGCATGCTGAAATTTAATCAAGTGCTGAGTCAAAGTGCTCAAACATCTATAATATTCAGCTGACAAAATGTTCTTACTGTATTATTGTTCAGTCCATGCTGTTCATCTTTCTTGCAAAAATAAATAAATAAATGAACAAATACTCAAACTAAATCTTATTTTGCTGTGTAAAATATACAGTATACATACATTTAGCAATTAAATAAAGTCCATGTCCATGCCTATTACAAGGATTAGCTTGGGTGAAACAAATATTTTGTTGTAACATTTGGTGTAACAATATGTTGAACACACATTATTCGGTTATGCGATTCTTGCTTTGTCCAAAATATGTCTGAGGGCCATAAGAAAGTCAAGAGATGAATTTTGATCTTTGCATTAAATGGCCCTCAAAATGTTATTTTTAGAGTCATGTAGTGTGAGAATTGTTGTCATAGCAACAGATATGATACATGGATGCTGACTAATATAATTTCTACCACAAAATTCTGCAAATGCATAAAGAATAATGTATATTACACTTCTGTACATCATGATGAGGTTTTGCATGTCACACCATCAATCAGTCACACTATAAAATATTGTTCAGTGTCAAGAGAAAATTCTACTCAAAACAATACTGCATTTTATAATAACTTCCACTTCCACCATATAACTATCCACACAATAATCAGCTCATCATTACAACAAGACTGCCATAATCCAATTTGCTACTGTACTTTTGCAACATCGGGATAAGCCTATTTTCCTACTCCAAAGTATGGCAAAAGGAGTACGACAAATGAGTATGATTTCCCAATCCTCAGTTTTTATGAAAAATACACAATGAGCACCCTGATTACTCCTCTCAATCAAAGATGAATATGATTTGGAATATTTGTTCACATAATAGTTTATTAGATACTTGGGTTGGCAATGACTTCAGTCTATTTCACTGTTCATGGTTTACCAGAATCTATCTGTTTCTGAGAAGCTTTTAAAATGGTAAATTTGCTATAGCTTTGTATGGCTATTTCTGTACATCAAATGGTCTGTGATTACTTTCACAAACATTACCACTTCAGTTATCAGCTTTCACATCTATTTTTGTGAACTGTGAACTTTTTGCCATCAACAGAGAGGCTTACATTTAGGTTGTGCTTTATATAAATGTAAAGTTCACTAATAGCCTCAATGTGTACAATCCATATTGAAGAAAGTCTAAACTACGAGCACAATAATACAAATGCCCAGTCTAATTTTAATCATGAGCCAAAAATGTTCTGTTCTATGACAATCTGTTCCTTTATACCAAGATCGAATTAGAATTCCTAAGATTAATCTTTGCAATGGTAAAATTTCAAGTAAAGAGGTAAAACCATCAAACATACTTATTGTTATATAACACAAAAAGTGTACAAGAATGATGGACCAAGGCTTCACAGACAACATTGTTGGAGACGATACCCCCAACAATAACCAACTGACAGGAAATGATGACAGGAAATATCACTTTGTTAGCATCCCTCCAATACCCACTTCTGTCCTCATGTCAGTATTTGCAAAAGATGAGTGAAAATATTTATAGCAATACCATTCTAAGATCTAGCCCAAGATCAGCAAGTAAAGCTGGGAGTAAGTGCTTTTTCAAAATGTTCTATATGTAATGGTGTTAAAATGCACTGGATTGTGTGAACATTTACATTATACATTATTTTAACATTTTATTTAGATATAAAATGTCTCAGTGATAAAAGAAAGGGCATCTGTATTGTGGTTCTCCTCTTCCTATCTCTTCTGGCTAATGTGGTGTTGGTGTACATATGTAAGTATCCACTACACATGTGCTTATCAGATGCTTTTGTATTATTTTCACCTGGATTATTTACTTTATCAAATGGGCTATACCTAAATAACTAAGGTTTTGAGTCAAAAGTCAAATGACACAAATGTGTAATTTATCTAGCAGTGGTTTAGTATGTTGGTTGTAAATACCTAGTTCAAAAGTCTCTTGAAGTATAATACTCTTGTGGATTCAGTTTAATGAACCATACATTTTTCCTGGGCAATAATGTTGGAAATTATATAAATTATATATTTACACTATATATTTTTATACAAATGTAATTTTATTTTATTTTATTATTTTTTTATAGCCAAGACAAGATATGTTTCAGATCGGATGGTTATTTCCTTTTAAAGCCGCTCATAACCGGCAAAGTTTAAGCTCTTGTTTTAGCGCAAAAGTTGATTGACAGGTGAGGGGTGGTGCTTCACTGCTGGGATGCATACAGGATGGATGAGCGTTTACACTACAAATGTGATGTGGTCACATGCATTTTTGACCACATTCATATGTGTTTTTTGTGATCCGATCACAAAACGTTTAGACCTGTATTTACCGCTGACCACATGTGATCAGATCACCCTAAATGCATCTTAATACCAGGTGGAAATGGGGTCTGTATATAACAGGTTCACACACCCAATTTTTGTGACATACAGTAAATATGATACACACAATATATGCATAAACTTCAAAAATATGGGCACTGTGATGTGTGATCTTATATATTTATATTATAATATATTATATATTTATAATATGTATATTATATTTTAACAGATTACCAGCAATGGCACAGATTGGCTGGTAGGCTGTGAGCCAGTAACAAACTGTTCAGATCCAGGTAGATGAACTCCACATTTACATTATAACACACACACACACACACACACACACACACACACACACACACACACACACACACACACACAGTATTGATTTAGAATTTTAAATGTTTTCTTGTTTCTTTGCAAGATGTTGAACACAATGCAAAAATCAAATGGATCCTTCCCAAGGATACAGAAAACAGGACAGCAGCACATCACTGTCCAGGCAAAAGCAAGTATTATCTAGCAAGTCTTTCTAGCGAGTCAGTCCAATGGCACCCATCTTTGGAACACTTGCTCATTCATGAGTTGATGGACAGGTGATGTCTGTATCTAAAAGGCACTTTTACTGTAAGGAGGGACTTTCTTTCTACATCCGTTGACCTTTGGGCGTTCCAATTTTTCCTATTAAATTTAAATGAAAGTGACCCGTCTCTGCTAAACAGTCTCTGGTATTATTTATTTTCCAAGATTACTGTATATCATTAAACATGCACATGAAGAGGAGAACATATGCCATGCAAATATACTGTAGATAATATTAAATATCTTAGTAAATATTTGAATATTTCCAGACATGTAGAGTCATTTGTTCTTTAAAATGTCAAAGACTGGTCAATCCAAACATAGCCAATCTAAAACACCCTTGGTGAAGTTCAGCAGTCTGAATATTTCACTGAGCTTATTACATTGTATGTCCATTTCTAGTCTAATCTGAGAATAAACACTCATAAAATGCATTAAAAATGATCATGTAAGATTTCCCTGAGAAGTGGATCCAGCACAAGGGCAGATTCTATGTCTTCTCTTCGGAGACAAAGAACTGGAACAGCAGCCGGGAACGCTGTCAGGCTCTGGGTGGAGACCTGGTCATCATCAACAGCAGAGAAGAGCAGGTAGAGACAGAGATAGTCATGACATCATTACAGTAATAATCCCTTTCTTTCTTACATTTCATTCTCATGCCTCAAGTGCTTGAGATAGAATACAGTGAATCTAGAAAGTTTTCTACTTAATGTTCTCACTGCTATGTTGCTAAAACAATAATGCAGATAATGTATCAGTCAAAATATGCAATGACAATTAGTTTAATAGTTTAGAGATTACACCATTTCTCCTGTTCATGCATTGCACACGTTAAATGACAAAAGCATCAGTAATCTGCAGAGGGAATATTGTCTATCCTGTAGGAATTTCTTGCAAGACAAATACCCACTATTGGTGCAACATTATATTGGATTGGTCTGACTGATAGCCACGAAGAGGGGAAATGGTTGTGGGTAGACAATACCTGCTTAAAGGACGATCTTAAGTAAGTATCATTTTAAAAGTCTGTTGTGATTTATCTATCTGATGTCCTTAAAATTGCCTCTGCAAAGTGCCTAATATACAACTATTAGCATATTGTAACAATAAAGCTGTATGTGTCATGCTAATACATTATATTTATGCAGCTTTAACCTCAATCAAGCTGTTTTTGTTCTGCTAGATTCTGGACTTATAATTCCCCTGATGATTATAAAGCTGGAAATCCTCTGGGTGAAGACTGTGTTGTATTAAATGGGCGAGTGAGTGCCGCACACTGGGGAGACATTTCTTGCTTGCGAAAAGAGACAAGTATTTGTGAGATTTTGTGTTTTTAATTAATATTTGCAATTATTACTGATGATATTGACTGCTGAAATTGTATTCACTGTGCACTGATTCAAGTAGGACAATGAAATACTGAAATAATAAACAGCTCATTCAGGCAGTCGATGATATTATCTGAAGGCACAAATGATAGCATTTGTTGCATGGTGGAAAAAAGCTCTTCATAATGATAATAAAATTTCAAATTAATTATTTGTCATAATGGTAAAATTATATTCTTAGCAGGAGAGAAACCTGTGCTAGAAAGAAACCCCAGCATTTGTAAATCATTTGAACTTGCTGCCACTAAATAGTCTACAAAGGGGGAATTCCCAAAGAATTAACTGAGAAAGTGTTGTTTATTTGCATATGCTGTTTGTGTTGATTTTCACCCAATTCACTTAAAGTTACACTATGTAACTTTTGGCCCTCTAGCGGTTGAAATATAAAACTGCAAGTTACTTGCGGAGATGCACTTTCAGTCAATTGTGATTCGGCTATGTTCATATAGTGGCTTTTTAGGTCTATTTAAACATCTGCTAAAAGGATAAAATGGTCCATACACGGATTTATTGCTCCAAGAATACGTTATTGGCTTACACTTGCTTGTAAAGTTTAGACCATTAGGTCTTCGTCAGGAAAAAACATTTCTGCTAAAATATCTGACAGTGTAAAATGACACCAACTTGTGCATTTCTGTGGCTGAGGTTAAAAAAAAAAAAAAAAAAAAAATAGCCTAAGAAAACAGCGGCACAAACATTTAGAGACACACAATTTAGAAATCTCGAAACTGCAGCAATGTTCTAAAATACTCAGAAGTCATGGATATTAGTAAACATGTAACAGTAACTTAACTGAAAAAAAAAAAAAAAAGAAAGAAGAAACTTATAAATGGACAGATTATGACTATCAAGGGCCCCGAGGCCAATTTTCGTTTAGGGCCCCGGTCCAATGATCTTTTTGAAGTTAATATGATTATCAAATAATTTGATCCACTACACAAATACACATTCATGTTTGTATTGTATTACACATATCATATTAAAAGTGAACTCGTGAAATGCTGATATGAGTCCAACTGAAGACACAATCTATTTTCATTGATTTAAGTCTCTTTTAATACCTATATTCTGTAATTAACAGACAGATGAATTCAAACACACACCACAGATGTGGTAAAGAAACCGTTTAACCGAAACACGTTCGCTGAACAGTCACTGTTCTTAAAGAGACAGTACCATTTTAAGTTATACATAATGTGAACTCAATGTAAATACTACAAATTATGCATACAAAATGCATATATTTACAGGGGCCATAATAAATTATGAAATATTTTACTTCATCAAAAACTTTAAATATTGATGAATTTAACAAATACAGTACCTACGCTGTAAAATGTAATTAGTTGACCTTAGCTTTTCAAGACAGAATGTTTGCATGCTTTTTCTAAGTAAACATACTTATTTGGCTCAAGTAAATGGAACTGAATTTTGTAAGTAACATTAACTAGTCACAAGAAAACTTAATCTGTGATTAAAGTATCGCTGTGTTGATTAAATTATTTAAATTGAGTTGTAACATGTATTATACAGTATAAAGGAGTTTATGACTGGACTCTAGGTAAGTTATAAAACACACTGGATTCTACTCAGTATTTCTTAATACACATAAATCTGCACTTTTGTAAAGTACAACTGAGTAAAGAACAATGGCTTAATCTTAACAGGCTCCAAGTTCACCAGTGGTAACACTAATCACCCTCATGGTGATCTCACAAAAATCTCAATTATCAACTAGCTACAACAAAACAACAACAATACTCATAAGAATTAAAACTACATTTCAGGGTTAACACATAACGTACACCCAACACATTTCATCTGAATGTATTAAACTGTTCACTCAAGCACATAATAAACTATCAAACAGTCATGACATATGAAATATTCATGAATGAAATTGGTTACTTACAGTTTTTCGTCCAATAGTCCAATTTTAACAGCCCCATCTTTCAATAACAGTTCCTTTGCATATTGTGACTGTTTCACAAGCAATTAACACTGAAATCTTCTGAATACACAAACACAATACAATACACTGTGATGTTGGGTGCTTCAAAAGGCCAAAGCAGAGACGCTGGTCTTCACATCTTCCATGTTTGTTTACACAGAGGTCAGTGGAAGCAGCAGAATGAGATGCGTTTTTAAAAGTTGTACTTGTACCGCTCTTAAAACGCGGAGCATATCGCCGGTGTTGTGCAGAAATGCATCAATACGATCAAAGATCAGTTTACTTGTTTACAAAAGACCAACAATTTAAAATAGCACAGATGGGCAGTAGGGGTAAGCTCTCACTCGACCTGCCACCGTCACACAAGGCTGAATTCGGCTACTTAACCTCTCACCAGTTATCAGTTTAAACTGTTTGAATGTATGCACTGTTCTACAGGCTTTGCGTCAGTTCAGAAATATAGAGGATACTGTATGTGATGTATTTACCATATTTCTAATATATTTGATTTCATCGGGGGTTAATATCCTTTTGACAATTCCTGTCCAGTGCATTTTAAGTGTGATTCAAACTTCCGCTGAAACCACTACTCAAAGTTCAGCTGCCTCTGCGTCACGCACACACTTTAAAAATGCACAAGACGTAAGCTCCTGATTTTGCATCAGATCTAGGTGAGAGCTGGATGTGACATTTACTGATCGCATATGAGAGCGGCTGTGACGTAACGGATCGCGTGTGAAAGCTGGACTGATACTGGTATCATTTAAAAAATCTAACCCTAACCTAACCCTTTAACCCCATTGTGTCTATATTAATTTATTTAACTCATTATAAATTATTACTAAACTAATCTTTGTGAAGTAAACAAAAAAAAAGTTCACCCAAAAAAATAAAAATCTTTCATTATTTACTCAACCTAATGCCATCCCAGATGTGGCGGACTTTGTTCTGCTGAACACATACAAAGATATTAGAAGAATCTGTCAGTCCATAGAATGCAAGTCATCACAGTACAAAAACTTTAAGCTCAAAAAGCACATAAAGGCAGCACCCTTTATCTTGACATTAGCAGTCTCCTTGCTGGTCTTTCCTGTATACTGCAATCGCAAGATTTCTAGTCTGTTCTCACCCAAAAAGACGGTCTAATTAAAAAAAAAAAAAAGATATTAATTAAGCCACTTATGGATTATTTATGGTGCCTTTATGTGCTTTTTGGAGCTTCAAAGCTTTGGACCCTTTTGACTTGTGTTGTATGAAGCTACATAATTGAGATATTCTTCTAAAATCTTTGTGTTCAGCAGAGGAAAGAAGGTCATAAACATCTGGTATGGCATGAGGGTGATTTGGGGAAATTATCTCTTTAAATTTTACACTGGGATGTGTGGCAGAGCTCATTTCATGAACACCGGTGGGAAAAGCAATATTTTTTATTTTTTTACTGGACTTTGAAGTGGAGTGTTTATAAATGTTACATAATTATTTATGATGTAACAGTGTATAAGACATTTTATTTCAAATACTTTGTAGATATTTTCCAGAGAATCGCTGTTCCTCTGGGATTTTGTGAAAAGAGGCTCTTCGAAAGTTTTACTTCTCAGTATTAAGATTTTTTTTTCATTTTTGTTTTTGCTTAAGGTTGAAGGCACCCTAAGCTTTCTATAAAGGTGTAATGTTATGTGTGTTTGGATCATAATTAAATGCATCAAAAAATATAAAATTTCCAAAAGTTTCTACTTGACCATATTCACCCAAGAGTATTAAAAACAAAAATTAATTCGAGATCATTTTTATTTTATTTTAGTTAGATTTGTGGTTATGAAAAATTAATTTAGTTTAGTTTTATTTTTTTCCAATCATTTTAATTGTATTTTTATTTTAGTTCATGAGAATTGTTTTAGTTGGTTTTGGTTTTTGTTAACTGTAATAACACTGGTGCAATTAAATCTAAAGTTTTATATAGAAGATAAAGGAATGCAATGCCACAACATATTTAATGACCATTGTTAATTAATGATTAAAGTTATGTAGTCAAAAAGTAAATTCATTTTTTTAAATCCAAATTGACCATTAGAAGTCAAGTGCGTGCCTATACCATCACTGTTCTACTAGCCATGATTTGTGTGTCAGTTGATAAAATGTGATTAATTTGACTTACATTCTCTATAATTTAATGTAGCCAATATCCAATTAGTACTAACGGTGGTGGAACTTTTCCAGCATATAAAAAGCGTTTCATGTCCTGACAGCCAAGGACGAATTTCAATCGCAACATTACCTAAGACATATCTATATCTCTCTCTCTCTCTATATATATATATCATGTTTATCTTGTTCGTAATGTAACAGTACATTGGCACTAGTGACATGAATGTGCTGCCTTCATTCAGAATCAAAAATCGTAGAAAGCATGCACATACAAAGATTGAATCCAGGTGCACGACCCAAAAATATATATCCATAAAAACTCACAACAAAGTCGGCGCACTGTTATTCCTACACTGTAAAAAAATACATCTACTTTAATTTAAAACTTAAGTTTAACTAATGCCTTAAAGTTTTAATTTAAATCAGTGTGGATTTAAAAGTTATTTCAACTCATTATAAGTTTTCCCAGTTCATTATTTTACATTTAGACAGTTTTTAAGACTAAATGTAAAATGATGCAATTTATTTTTGTAAAAAATATTTTTTAAATTACTTGTAAAGCTATGTTGATTTAACTTAAAACTTTAAGGCAGCAGTTAAACGTAATTTTTTAAGTTGAAGTTCATGTACAATTTTTACAGTGTAAATAAATGTATTGAGCTCACCACATAAGCAAACGTGATGTTTAGAGCTACATGCAGCATACTTACAGTGTGCTTCCTTCATCCAGGATATTTGCGCATTGCCTGCAAAATTTTGCCAAACCTACTTGCGCCTAGACTTTGCGCATCTTGCACAAAAATGCCAAAACTTCCTGGCTATGCCCACTGACTTTGCGTGTATGGCTTACGGCATTGCGCTGAGCTTATCGCTAGCACTCTTAAAATAGAGCCCCATATCACTAAAGTAATGCAAATTCATCTACTTGAATAAATACTGTGTTATCCATTATTTATAAACTGAAATGTATCAAATTAAAACCATAAATAAATGATGTTTTCAATTTGTATCATGTGTGCAATATGCCAAATAACGCACATTAATAATGGTTTAAATATATACATACATACATTATACACTGTATGTACAAGGCATATGTGTGTATACAGTATGTGTCTGTTTAGATATATTAAGTTTATACGTAAATACTGCATGATGGTAATGAATTATGTATTATTTTTATATCTGATGTGCTAGCCAATTCAGTCGAAATACTGATGTGCCAAACAACCACAAAATCAATAAGGCAACCAACCCCAATCACACTCTCTCTATAAAAAATGTTGGCCAGCTACTATTGCTCAAGCAGGCTGTCAAATCATCAACATAACATATAGTTATCAAATTACCAGAAAATTACTATGTGGCAACCAACCCCTGTTGCCGACAAACCACGGTAACCCCTATAAATTGTTGTATTTTATAGGCTGGTGTGTGATTTTCCCCTTTTCTCTCTGTACTCTCAATAAAGTTTTGTTTAGAAAAAGTATTTTTGCTTTTGGCTTATTGATATGGTGTATGGCTGTATGTATCCCATGACATGTGCTAGTCTTTCTTGTAACAAGATACCCAGGTACAATCCTCTGAATGTTAATATAACATAATATAATATTTTAACATCAAAATCTAACATTCAATTGGCTAGATTTGAGAAAAGTTTTGGATTAAAATCATTATGGTGTTTCCATATTCAGTTACAGAGGCTCAGTGCAATACGGCAGGCTTTATCTAAAATCTACAGTGTTGTATAGTGAAAATATATAGCTTTTGTTATGACAGTAACCTAATGTTTTTCACCCAGTCATTGTGTATCACAGCGTATAAAACATTAAACATATTTGTTTGCAAAGTGTTTGTGGTTTGCAAAAGCACTGACATGTTTTTTGTGTTTGTTTGTGTGCCACTCCACCCCTATTTAGCCTGTTTTATTTGTCCTGATCTCCCCTAATGATAAAACAAAAAGCAGTATATGTAGAAAATAATATGCTTAATAAGTTTTGCTGTATGTCACCATCTCTTGCTTTAATAAATCTCCTTAAAAATACTCATTTGTTGTTAATTTTGTATAAAATGCATAAAAAATATTGAATTTATGTAAAAAGAGAACATGCCAACTATCGATAGCCAATCAAATGAGTGAGCTGTATCAATAGGAGGATTGTATAATTTGCTGGCATATAGTCCTGTTTAGCTTGTATAGATGTCAGAAGATCTATGCTGCTACAAGGCAGATACCAGCAGTCATCCAAACCATTTTGGACTGGAACTTTTTATCCTTTCAAAACAAAGAGAACACTTGTTTAAAGATTATGAAATATTAAATATTTAAAACAGGACTAAAGAACAACTATAGTAACAGGTAGACTTACTCCAAAGATATGTTTGACTGCAAAGCCATTTCAGCCTGGAACCTGTGAAAGCCCTCAGTCTTTTTTAAAATTAAGATAGTTACCTTTTCAAGACAAAAAGAAGACAAGTTTGAACAGTGTGTAAAGAGTGTGATTAATTTTTAATGTAAGTGTCCCATGGGTTGAATCAAAGTGTAAACCATGTATGTACATTTACCTCAGGGGTCAAAACATCCAGAATGTAGGGGGTGCTTTTGAATGGATCTCTAGGCAGTTGTGTTACTTTGTACATTCTGTCAATGATCACCTCTGTCTTTTGCCAAAAAATAATTGTACATTTAGGCATTTATTTGTGATGCATATACATATATTACTTGTCACATTTGTTGTACAGATCATCATTTGGAATGCTAGGTGAATATTTAGATTTTTTTTTTTTTTTTTTTTTACCTGTACCTCATCAAAAAAACAAAACTTTTCATTGAACTTCATCTTCAGCTTAGGGGAAAATGTAGGATAAGTAAATACATCCTGTTGGATCTTATTGTGCCATCTGTCAAGCCTTTGTGCACTTTCTAAAATGTAAGAGTTAAAAAATGCGAGATTATACATTTCTACTTTCAAATAAGATGTAGTATTTGTTTAAAAATATTCCACCATTTCAATTAAATTTCCAAGTGCTAAATTTATACATTTTGATAACTATAGTGGCTTTCATCTTGTTCTAGCAAATTATGGTGCCGTATGCTATGACACAGGAACCATGTGAAAAACTATGCAAAATGTAAATATCATTAAGATACTGCTTCCCTGCAGATAATCAGATTCAAAATGATATAGTGACACACCCACAAAATAAAAACTGTTTAACTGATCATATTTACCAAGATCTCTTGATCCTCTAATAGAATGTCAACCAACAAACCCTGCCTCATGAGTTCCAGTGTTCTGTAAAAATACATTTTGAATTAGACAACCATACATTGTACTTTTTACTGATCTAATGTTAAAAAACATTTACTAATGTTGAATACATACTTCACAAAGTTGTACACATGTTGTTTTTCACATCCACAGCTGAATGGCATATCATCTGTCACAGTTTCGAGACTGATGCCAGCACAGTCTGTGTGCAGCCATTTATCACAAAGGTCACACTGAATCCAATTCATTTTCTTGACATGTGCATGCATTGTTCTGCAGAAAGAATAAGACAAAAATGAGTTCAACTGCTTACTGAAAATATACTGGAAAAAGTGCTAACCTAAAAATGTGCTTCATGTGGTAACATCTAAATAAACTTTTCTGATTCACATCAAAAATATTAAATTACATCACTGATCCAACCTGAATACCTTAGGGTTACACCAGCAAAAGTAATGTGAAGATCAAGAGGAAATAGCTACTTAATAATTGTAGGTAATAATTCTAGGTTAACACATTTTACAGTGTAGTATAACATATGCAAATGCATCAGTTTTCACATATTTGTCCGGATTTTTTGGTAAATGCAAACTCCAAACCCCTGTGCCATACAGCTGTTTTGGGTATGAACCTCAGATGGAAAGTCCTAGGAAAAGCAGTAAAATAGCAACACGTGTGAAATTACAAAAAAAAATAAAAAAATAAAAAAAAAATAGTAATATTATGTTTCACCATCACATTTTTAAACTAATTTATTCGCATCCAGCAGTACCTCAGGTTGCAGATTTTTCACCATGCATGAGGCAATGTAGAGTCGGAGGTAGCACATCTGTTCCATGTGCAGCACTTCACTAGATATTTTGATATTTTTTGCTTCCATCTCTGCTACCCATAGAAATTATGAATTTGACAATTTAATGTATTAAACATTGAAATTAAAAGCAACTGTTTTAATACCACATTATGTATAAATAATAAAGATAAAACTCCTTCCACTGACTGTGCACACAAAAACACCACAGTTTGTTCCATCATCTCTTCGCCATTGCTGTGGTTTGGACACGGTCCACACATCCTAGAGGTCAACATTTCTAAAAGCATCTCTGAACAAAAAAAAACAAAGTTTTGTCAGCAAACCAAAATATAAATAAGCAAATTCTTATTTATTTAATTCAAAAATCATGATGTAGTGACTATTAACAATTTGCAGCATTTGTGTATAATATTGAGAATAAAGAGATGAAACATATACTTCAGAAGTTCCATGTCAGGGTTTGCAATTGTCAGATATCACCCTGTGTTGTCATAAATTCTGATGATTTTTTCTCTGGTGTCAAATACCTGTAAAATTAATTGAATAGTAACATGTAAATGTGCAAATGATACATCTTTCCTGCTAGTGTGTTATGACATAGCGGACTATGCAGGCCAAAACACTTGCCAATCCTCAACATTTTAACAACTACACAAGTGTAATTTAAGCGTAATTGTAATCATATTACTTCTTCTGTACAAACCCAAGAATGAAGTGACATCCCATCTCTGGGCTTTGTCCTGATCCAACAATCCTAGGTAAAAGTATTTTCTGAAAGTCTGAAGCCTTCTGAAATTAACCAAATATGATTTTTTTTCTGTGACATTTATGACGTTTATGTAAATCTATTGTTCTTGATGCATGAACAGATTCATTTATTTTTAAATACCTTAAGAATTTTCAAATGCTCATCTTTTATCGTTTTATCTTCCAGCCGATCCCTGTGCCACAAAATGAATGTGTCAGTGTTCAAGACCAGAACCTGAAAATCAAACATAATTATGCAGCAATACATTAAAGTGCTTAAATAAATTCTGTCAATACTATCGACACACATTCTGAAGTACATGACTTACATTGTTGGTCTCTTCTCCAATTTGAGCAATGCGACAGTTTACGGCCTTGAACAAAAGTACACATACTATGTTAAGAATATGGAATTAAATGTGTGTGGAAAGATGCATTTTCAAAAGCTAGATATCAGCTAGATATCTTGCCTATTGATAATACCTATAATATGAAAAGTGAGGAAGAGCCTTTTCTTCTTTGGCTACAAAACTCAGATTTTGCCTTCCTGGCAATCATGTGGATAGTCTAAGATACTTCAAACAAATCTCTCAAATCTGGTAGTTATGCTGCATTAGTCAGTTCTCCTAGAATAATTTAAATTTAGTTTTAAAATGCAATAAATATCATCCACTGTGACATCATCTCATTTGCTTTACAATCTATGTCTTGGGAGACATTTTAATTATACGTCTTATTCTTCTTTATATATATATATATATATATATATATATATATATATATATATATATATATATATATATATATATACATATATATATAGATAGATAGATAGATAGATAGATAGATAAAAGCAATATTCTTTATTTTCATTGTAAAGCCAGAGGAGGACTGGCTCCCACATCTGTGTGGTACCCTTAAAGATTTTTTCTCTCCCCTGACTTATCCGATGTTTTTTTTTCTCTCTCTGACAGTAGGCACCTTTGCCTTGCATTGGGGGTTTAAAGACTTTGCAGCATGATTTCCAGTAAAGCTGTTATGAAATTGTATGTGTTGAGAAAAGCACTGTACAAAACACAAAATGACTTACAAATACATTCAATAACTGGTTTAGAGTAAGCTATATTTTTTTAAATCACGGAATTAAGATAAGAGTAAACAAAATGTGTTAAAAGTATTACTTACATTATCGGTTAGCCAAGGCATTGCTGTACTGTTTGTGTCTCTCAAGAGATGTGGGGGGAAAACACTTTTTAGGTCCCGCAGATACAAGATGGCATAGGGAGAGATCGGGCAATTACATCTCCTTCTTTCCTCTTTACAGCATAGAGCTTAGAGATTGTTTCCTAGTGTTGTAAAAATTCAATAAATTACAGTTAATAGCATATGTTGGTATTATTCTTGTTGTTCTTGTTGTTGGATAATGGGTTCCAGTGGTGTAAACCTGTAAATGTATTACCTTGTGCTTCTGATCGATTGGGAACATTGCTATAGAAAACTTGTTCCCTTCCTCAGGCAGACTGTCCACCTTTGCTGGGCTTTGTGGACCTCTGCACTCTAATTCAATTGGTCTTGGGTGTGGTTCTGTAATTAATCATGAATAGCTATGTAACATTCTTACAGTTGTTAGGTGAATATAATATTTATTATTAATAATATTTCTCCACTCCTGATATTTCACAACACCCATCTTTATTCAATTAGATACCACACATTACTTGATATTGAACCTCTTACCTTTTAGGCCACACATTAGTTTGCCCTGTAGTCCTATGTGCTTGACTTCTGCTGTTCGCTTCTGCATTTCTTTCATGAAGTATGAATTGTTCCTTTCATTGTGTAGATGAAAGTACAGGCGCAGTGAAAACATGTAGTGAGTGTCTTTCATGTGAGTAACGGCTTGAGGAAAGCTCTCTGTTCATTTGTTCAGCTGCTGAAGAGTTCACCAGAGAAGCAAGCTCAGGGATCAGTTTCAGACTGCGCAAACTCTCTTCAGGACGTTTCTGACTCTTTTGGTGGAATCTATCATAAAAAGAGAAGCGTTCTAATGTCCCAGTCTCTGGGTGTGGGCAAGATAATTTGTCAATTGTTAAGTGTTTTTGGTTGAGTCTTGATTTCAACCTGATGTTCCTGACCCGCTCAGGGTCTACAGTCAACTTCCCAGCTGCAGCCAATGATATGTTGGCCTCGGTTGGAGCACATACCCTTCCATCATTTGGCTGGAAGAACTTTTGCTGTGTTCGGTTGTTAACATGTCTGGCAACACGTCCAGCAATGTCTGATATGTATACAGAGGGAGGATGTTAAAAACCCCATGATCCCGTGCTGACTCCTGCCACCATAATGGTGATGCATAGTAGACCGCTCCATGGGTGCAGCCCATATGTAACACCCCACCTATCATGTAACAAATATTTTCATTTTTTAAACCATCTGGGTGTGTTACAAACTACTTAGTTGTATTCCAAAGATACAAGTGAAGGTAAAAACATTTTAGGTTTAATGTCTGGTTCTCTACTGTAAACAAAACACATTACATTGAATAACAGAACCTATCTTACCTCCAGCTTTTTTTAGTTTCATGAACATTTTGGGGTAAACATCCTTGTATAGCAGAAGTTCCTCAAGCCTGTTTATCATGTCTGTGTTTGATCCACTTGCAGACACTCCAAGACAATTGCAGGCTCTTATCAAATCTTCTTTTTTGTGCTGAAATCTTTTTTTCCAGGAAAACAGAAGTTAATGTCAATGTGTTTCATGTTAAAGTGAAAGTTAGAAGAATATGATTTTTTTGACAGTACCGATCTTGAGTCAAGTATTTGTAAAATCTGGTCCTCATCGATTTCCTTGCCATCATATCTTACAGTGCTCACCCTGTCACTCTGAGATAGACCTTTAAAAATCTCTGTTTTTGGAAGTGAATCACTGGTTTTGTGTGTTGTCCAATCCATGGAGCAAATCCTGAATATGACAGGGTGCTTCTAAACTGATTGCTAGATGTATCTAATGTACAGAATTATTAAGGTTAAAATTGTGTTATTTAGGCTCCGGAAGTACAATAGTACAACATGGCTTTACCCATATTACCAAATTGTACCAAAAAACAATTAATATTGATTTTCACAGTATACTCATTCTGATATACAGTATGTCATGTTTACCATCACAAAATCCAGTAGCTATTATTTCCTTCTCCAGGTTCTCCCACCTTGCAGCTACATTCACCTCAGTGTCCTGAGGAGTGTCAATATGGATCTCTGGACGTGTCATGAGATGGACTGTTAATAAAAAGGGATAGTGACATTTACCGTGTGAAAGTAGGATAAATTATGCTACAAGTTTAGTAATTTATATGTTTGTTGGTTTATGTTCACTCTATAAAATGCACATTTTTGTACTTTATTTAAAAAAGCATTAGCTCAATAACTAAATATTATTTTTCAGATTTTATACTCACTAGGTAAGTTAAAAGCTATTTTCCAATTGGTGTCGGCAATGACAATAGATGGGTGGTGTCCGCAGCGGAACAGAAATAACTGTAGGAGTAGTCCCTGAGAGCGCAGAATTGGTAAAAAGCTTTTTTATGGCATTGTAATTCCACAATGTGATTTAATTGTTCGCAACAGTCGTCCTATGGCAATGTGATTCTGTGTATAATGAATATAATAACAAAAATCTACAATTTTTTCCATGTTTACTTATTTGCTTAATTTGGTAAAGACAAGTCCCATTGTTATAACATAATTTTTGTACATACTCACTGAAAGACCTGTTGTCAAAGAGAGCATAAGGGAATGGAAAGAAAGACTCTGTTGTTATAATTATGAAAGCCCAATTTGTAGTCCTGAAAACGGACAACGTTTTTGCAAACTGGACAGTCCTTTCCATACACAGAAATACCTATGATAAACACATCAACAGAAATTGTTAGGCATTTTAAATTGCATATATTTAACTTATACGAATAGTAAGTGTTAAATTGGTTCAGATTCACAATACATCTTTGTGTGAAAAGACCCTGTATACTGTTGCTTGTGTTGTAATGAGAAATTTCTGTAGATCAGGAGGACGTTTAAATAACGTTAACATAACCCAATTAGGTGACAGTGAAAGTTTAACCTGTGAACTTGCACTAACCTACCAGTGGGTCTTTTTGTTGTATTTACATTTACAGCACTATATTACAATTTTATACACACCAAATTTTGTCTAATTACACTGGAAAGATCTAGGAATCAAACTTACATATTTAACTGCTGCTTTGTGATCTAAATGATAGAGAAACATTATTATTATTTTTTTATAAGAAGACCATGCCTTATATATATATATATATATATATATATATATATATATATATATATATATATATATACACAGTGCATCTGGAAAGTATTCACAGCACTTCACTTTTTCTACATTTTGTTATGTTACAGCCTTATTCCAAAATGGATTAAATCCTGCGAAAAGATCCTGTATACTGTTGCTTGTGTTGTAATGAGAAATTTCTGTAGTTCAGGAGGACATGGCCCAGGACAGTAGGGGCAACTCACCTCTGTGGGCTCAGAGCACTTAGGAATGGGATTCTCTGTCTTAGTTAAATCAATTAAAAGGTCCTCTGGCATTCTCTTGGAATTCCGCAAGTAATTTGTCATTAAGATTACACCACTGTGTGTGTGTTCTGGGTGATGATACGTGGTACCGCTACCACTAACATTCTCCTCAATGTCCTGTATTTCCTCATTTGAGGTTTCAACTGCATTTTTGGCCAGATTGGGATGCTCTTGGAATAGGAACCACATAGAGATGTATCTATGGACACAACTTACTATGTTCTTTGTGCCTCTGCACTGGCAGTGCCATTTGCCCGATTTGGTGTCAAATGTGGAAAATGTCCTCCCAAACTTACACCAGTTGTCCTTCTGTCCTGTGTACACAGAGAAGTAGATGTATCTGTCCGACAAACTGTGTTCCCCCCAAAAAATTGGAAACACACAGTCTACTTCCTCAGATTAAGCCTGATTGTACAGTGCCATCTCTTTTATAGACTCATTGCTTAGCGCTGCTGGTGGAAAGTATGCTTTTGCTTTCCTGGTCCTCTCTAGATGATAGCATTCTTTCCCAGGGTTTCCACTTTGGGCAGCTATATTCATAAAATCCCTACATGCCTCCACTTCACAATCATAAAGTCGAGCTGCTAAACATTTTTGTACATGTATGGGAAGTCTCACACCATGACCTTCTTTTGTTGTCACATATATTCCATTTTTTGGATCAATGCACACCATGGGTTCCTGTCCATCATGCTTGTCTCTTTCATGTCTTTTTAAGTTGGAGGTGGTGGTGAAATCAATCCCACATTTCTGGCATATTCTTTCTCGTTTTTGAATTGGTATATCTTCAACAGTGGGTAGGGAGGGTTCTTTATCTGAGAAATAGACGACACATTCCATTATGACTTTATTACCATTTCAATATATAATTATTGTTGTATCTCCACTCAATTTAGTTTTTAATTTTCTATACTGACCAGAAAGTTTCGACTGTCACAATCAGACCTGTTGTTGCACAGAAATTGAATTATTAATTGGAAAAATGCAGAATAACTTACAAATAAGACAGAAGCCTAATATTTTAATTGTGTACATGAACATACCAAATACTTAGTAAGTGGGATTTGAAATCCGTAGTTCTATTTATTATTGTGGCACACTTTGAACAGTGCCAATGGCTCCTTTTACCACATCTTCTGTTAGGACAGTAGCATGGTATGGCAAACTTGCCTATTAAGACAAAAATGTGTTTTCAACATCAGTGAGAATAACAATTAAAACCTATAATGTAATGAATTGAAAGTATTTTCAAGAGATTATTTACTCGTGCCAGCCTCAATAAAATATACAGCAAATCTCAGATGCCGTATAGAAAAATGATCTTCAACAGTCATGATCACCACTGAGATTAAAAACTATGCCTTTATATATATATATATATATATATATATATATATATATATATATATATATATATATATATATATACTGTATATATATATATAAAAATCCTAATCATGATCAGTTATGGAATTTGTGTGTCACCCAATGGTCTTTGTTAGTACTGCATCTCAAGTAAATCTCACAGGAACCCAATAAGCTTACATCAATCTAAAATATGAAAGAAAAGTATGTTATACTTATGGCTGTCTTTTTCTATAATTTTATTATTATTATTATTTTAATAAACCATATATTGTTTTTATTGATTTGGCAATCAGGTAGCATGTAACCTTTATTATTAGGTTGGCTTGAAAAAACTCCCATTCACTTACATTGAGGGAATGTTCAAGTGGGCCAAGGTTTTCAAACTGAAACTCTCAAAATACAAATCTGAGCCATCTTTTTAAAAATTTCAGGCCAGACTTTTTCAAGCCAACCTCAAAGTTTGTCTACAAACTTTATCATCTAGTTATTATTGTTATTATTATAACATTTATGCTGCCCGCGACACCTTGTTTTTCTGCATTTGCAATAAAAAAGCTTAGACTACCCCTGCCGTTGGCGAATTAGGTTACAAACGATAGGATAGGAGTTATTTTTTTAAGAACTTTTCATGTATTATCAAAGTCTGATTACTTTGCTTACCTTCCATTGTTAAATTGTCAAAGAACTGTCAACACCTATTTAAAGATAAAAATTCATATGTTATAAATAATTAGTAATATAATGAATATAACAATAAATAAAAAGTATGCAAACCCCAGAGTTAAATGCGATAAAGAGAATGTACTTAAGCTGAGATGATGTACTGGAACGACACTTCATCGCTGCCTCCACAAGTAGAAGTCGTAGTTCAACCAGTCAAATAGGTAGTTTTAAAACATTTACACCAATCAAATCTCTAGGTTCTTATGTGCTTTTAAAGGTAACGAACGGTCACTTGGGGGGCTGGGATGGCAGTACCTGATGGCGTGATACCTGTGTTTGTGCGGGGGACACTTTTCTTTTTAATTATTTCTGAATGGAGACGGTCCCCAGAAAACATGAACAGTGACTAACCTCAAAAGTACCTTAACAGTGCAAATTGGCATTTTGGAAAAAATAAAAAATAAAAATGTACACATGAATATAATGGGTAAGTTTGATTCTCGAATATCCAATTACTCCTGAACAGAACCCAAAGTCTTTCTATAAATGTCAGTCCACTGTCGGCCATCTTTGGAACGCTCTCGGGAGACTATTTCCAGTCATGCCAGTGCAGCTCCTATCAACTTGAATGGGGAAAGACCGAAATTTCAAAAACGGTTGGTCAAGATTTCGATCAAAGAATATATTTCAAATCAGCAGTAAAATCTGACAATACTGGAATCATAAATTGTGATTCTCAACCTCATATTACACTAAAAAAATCCACAATTTTCCCGGCTTGTATAGCTAATGCGCATGCGCGTTCTAGAGTTGATTGACAGATGATGTCTGTATCTAAAATTTTATTGGCACTTTTAACTGTAAGGCGGGACTTCCTTTGTACATCCGTAGACTGCTGAGTGCTTAGAACTCCTTGGTTGAGCGTTCCAGTTTCTCCCATTCATTTAAATAAAGTGGCCCGTCTCTGCTAAATAATCTCTGACAGAACAAACATTTTGAGGGACAATGACCCAAATTAGAGGAAAAAAACATAATATAGGCAATTTTTGAGTGCAGAGTCTGAGTCCTATTTAGTATTGTAGGTAGCTGTTTGCAGTGATTGCCTTGATTGACACTTGATTGTAAAGTTACAATAATACAACACATGAACAGTAGCATACATTACAATAGTTATATTTGTCCTCCTGTAAAGTTAGGGTTATTTTTCTAAAAGCAGTGTTAACAATATTGAATAAATTAATTTGTAAAAATATTAAGGGGTTGAATAACACATATTTATGGAGTGTCAATCTTTTTGTTTACACACATTATGATAATGTCAAAAAAGACCCTATCTTATTAGATGCCTTATTTGATTGAACTAACAGAAATTATGCTACATGTCAATGCTCGCTCTCTCTCTCTCTCTCTCTCTCTCTCTCTCTCTCTCTCTCTCTCTCACACACACACACACACACACACACACACACTTTCTCAGTTCAATTCAAGTTTGATAAAAGTAATTTATTGGCATCATTGTGTTTACATACAATATGACCAAAGCATTAATACACAAAACAATACTGACAAGAAATTTAAATATGATATTAATAAAATAAGAGTAAAATAAGGTGCCAAGCAATGAATACAATGAAAAACTTTTCTCCCACAATCACAAACAGACAACAATTGTAATTCTGATGTAGTATAACTTTTGTAATTAAAAATGAATAGATACACACACTGACACAGACACCGTGGACACAAAGCATTCTCGCTGGATGGTAGGGTTTTATTGTAAATAAGTTAGGCTTTACTGTCTCCCTGTTACTTTATTACCACACTCTGCAGCAGCCTAAGTTTTAATCTGTAAGTTGAAGTTCAAGTACTTTTATGATCGTTTCTCTCTTGTGTGGCAGGGGATGTCACGAAACATAGTGTCTTCTGAACCGCAAGTAGGCCTAACATATGACAACATATGACATACATGACCAGTAGACACACATATTAGTACAAATAACAACAGAACACACCACAGAAAAACAATACACACAATAGGCTACATAAAGAATTCGCAGTGAGCTAGAACTATGCTAAAGTAAACTACAACTCTCTTTACTGTTGTGCAAGTTGTACATCTGTATATACTGAAGCGATGTACAGTGCATCTGGAAAGTATTCACAGCGCTTCACTTTTTCCACATTTTGTTATGTTACAGCTTTATTCCAAAATTTTATTTATCAGTTGCAAAGGCCATGTACAGCATTATTCTAATGAATGAAGAACTTGTTTTCAGTAATCTGTTGTATAGTTTTAATATAGAGTATTCCACATGGAGTAGGGTTCCAAATCCTACTCTATGTGCCTGGAGTAGGGCTTGGAACCGTTGTCCCAGCTCCAGGTGTAACTCCATGAGGGCTTGGTGTTGGTCTTGCTGGATGCTCACGAGGGACTTGATAACTTCGTCCAGCGGTGTAGACTCCATAATGGCGTTATCCTCCAAAGCCGGGTTTTTGACACCACTGTGATAAGTTCTGAGTTCTTGGGCAAAGGAGGAGTCAGGAGACAATGAAATAGGTTCAAGGTCAGTTTCTTTAATTAGTGGTTCCGGTACACAATCGACGGTAACCATCGATAACATAAAAAAACTTGCAGACAAATGAAAGCACTAAATAACAAAACACTCTCTCAGTTCGGGACTGTCATGCTTTCTGGTCACTCTCTCTCTCATACTGATGCTCTGGCATGCCTTATCAGGTCTCCCTCCACCATCACTATAATGAGAGACAGGTGTTAGAGTAATCACAACCCAGGTGACGAGTCTTACCGCTCTCCCTCTCCCGCAGACAGACACATGACCACGCCCCCCATGCCAAACCAGGTTTTACAAAAACTAATTTTAGAGGTATATTTACATGTACAAATGCATTTTATAATTGTTTTTCTTTTACAGATTTCACTGCAGGTACAATGTTTTTGCATTGCAAGCCAGTAACACACTGCTCGAATTCAGGTTAAAAATCTTCATATTCTCTTATTTTATATGGCAATCAGCTTACAATATCTATGTGTTTTCTTTCTTACCTGCACTCAAATGCAGACCAAGAACAAGGTAGTCCAAGCTGCACACATGAGGAGGACTTGAAGTCTTTAAACTACTGCCCAGGTAAAGGCATGTCATTTTATTCAACATGCACAAGAAAAAGACAAAATTGTGTAAAATGTCTAAACCACTTACTCTGTAATATATACAGTGTATATATGTATATATATATGTATATATATATATATATATATATATATATATATATATATATATATATATATATATATATATATATATATATATATGTATATATATATATGTAACGTGAATACGTATTTAAAATACAAAATATAAGTAACTGTATTCCACTACTATTTAAATAATTGGTAATTAGAATAGTTTCATTCAAAAAGTATTTAGATTACTGAAGAGATTACTTTGCATTTTATTGTCATTTGTTTCATTTAATATTTAGTCTTTTCAGATGGAAAACATTTATACATACAATTATGCAATCCAAAGTGCATTTGAACAGCGGTGAAACACTTTCTTATGATGTGTTACATTCATACGAGCAGACAGAGAAGTAAGTTTGAAGTAAGTTTGGAGCACAAGAAATAGAAATATACCTTGTGTAAATTGTCAGCTTTACACTAAGCTAAAATGCTATTTCTAACCATTTTACATGCACACGTTACCAGGCACGATCATATTTTTTTATCAAAAAAATTCATGTTGGATCATAATTTCTTTTTTCTAGTTGATATTAGGGCAAAATTTTTATTCTTGATAATAATTTTTGTATGTTTTCCTGTAAAAATATATAAAAATTCTTAAAACAAGATCAGTACTGCATAAGATATTTAGGTTTTTCAGAGAATGTATTTTTAACATTTGTATTTTGTCTTACTGTACTGGCAGAGTTTTTATAGTCAAAACAAGTTAAAAAAATCTACCAGTGCTGAAGAAGTAATCCAAAGTATTTAGAATACGTTACTGACCTTGAGTAATCTAACGAAATATGTTACAAATTACATTTTACAGCATGTATTCTGTAATCTGTAGTGGAATACATTTCAAAAATAACTCAGAGACACATTTAAATATGTAAAAGTTCAGCTCAGAATGATGTCAGCTTTTTTTCCAACCTACAATGTATTTCTAGACAAACCACAGACCTGAAGAAATGGACACACAAGTCAAATGAAACAAAGTGTGAAATACAAGTGTTTCCTCTTGATCAACATACAAAAAAAATAAATAAAAAAAAATAAAAAAAAATAATATATATATGTCTGTAGATTTGCCAGAGCAGTGGTTCAAAGGCAATGACAGTTTCTATGTTTTCTCAAATCATAATCAAACCTGGAACTTCAGCAGACAACACTGTCAGGCTCTGGGTGGAGATCTGATCATTGCTAACAACACAAAGGAGAAGGTACATACAATTTTGTTTATATGCCCTGTTCCGCATGTTTTCAAAAGTATTGTATGTCCAGGTGTGAAAACATAATAAAACCCTAACAGTAGCCACCACATTGTTTTCACAAATAGAAGTGAGAGTGAAAATTCCATATCACTGAACAAAAGCTAGGAAACAATTTCCTTGAAGAAATAGCTAGTACATTTACAGACCCTTTTAGGTAAAGGCTATATACAATTCATGGTTTTAATTAGAACATTTGAAGTAGAGTTTACTTTGCAATACTCTGTTTCAGGATAATTTTACTCACTTTTTGTTTGAACATTTTTACTCAAGCAATGTAGCACTGAACTAAGCCATGCTTTTACAAGTGTAATTTCAATGTAGACATGACACATGGAAGTCTAATACAGGAAAGATTAATGCTTGTTTTATATTATTATTATTAGAGAGCATCACCTTGCTTTAATAGTGATACAAACAAGATCCAGAGCTGCACACACAGACCTCAACACATGGTGCATAATACACAGTGACGGAAACAATCAACAGATAATTTTTTTGATTATAAACGTTTCATTTTGAGTAGAAAATGAACTTGACTTCTCAAAACAAGAAGTTATCAAACGTAACAACAAAATCAACAATACAACTTGCAAACAGTTAACTATACAAGCTCATTAATTATTCAATCCTGCTGCATGCTGGGAACACCAGCTTTAAAAAGTTAAGTAAAATTGACTTACCTTGTACATATTTTATTTACCTATGAAATTTACTCAAATTAGCAAATAAATATGACAAGGTTTTCTCCTTTGGGATTCATACATGAAGATAATAAATAATATTTACTTATAAGCTAGAGCTTTAATTTTAACATGTTTGAATTAAGTAAAAATGTAGAATTTATTAATATTTTCAAGTTCAAACATAAACTAACTTATTCAATGTAGAACGTACTTAATATTTTCTGAATGTATTTACTTCACCACAAAATCACTTCAGTGTACGCATATGGTAGGGTCGAGACAGAGGAGGAAAGAAATTGATCTCTGTGCATCCCTATTATTTCTATAACAGACAACTTTTTATTGTACCTATGAATAAATAACTTATAATAAAGATTTCATTCAACATTATGAATAAATACAGAAATTGTTTAAATTTTCAGAATTTAAAGGAAAAAATATAACCTGTTTGTGACAGTTAAAAGGACAGGCAATGAGGAGACAGGAACCGGCTGAACAGTAAACGTAAGTTTAAGTCTGTCACTCACTCGACGTTGTGTCGATGTAGTGACACTAGGGGTTCGACCTTGAGAGCCCTAATCACCTTTGCTTTATTCAGAAAAGGCCAATGAAAATTGGCAAGTGGAATTTGCATGTCACTCTCCGCCCCGGACATACGAATATAAAAGGAGATGGCGTGCACCACTCATTCAGACTTGTTCTTCGGAGCCAAGCGCATGTGTGTGTGTGTGTTCGTCCCGTCACCTTATCTTCTGCTGCTAGAATTTACGGCGCATATCAGTGGTCACCCGCGCACAGTCGAGTGTTGTGCTTCCCCTGGGCGCTTCGGTGGCTGAGTCCACAGGTGTTAAAAGAGTATATTCCAAAAGAGTATATTTTCTCTAAAAGAGCGTCTTTTTAAAGATGTCCTTTCGCCTTTGTGCTACTGGGTGCAGCTGTTATCTCTCCCCACCGGATGGCCATGAGATCTGTCTTGAGTGCTTGGGTCGCCAGCACGCCGAGGCAACTTTCATGGAGGGGTCATGTTCTCACTGCGAGAACATGCCCATGAGAACATTGCGGTCACGGCTCTCTTCCTTCTTCGTGAAGCAGAGAGCCGCTGCGGCTGCTTCCCGACCCGGTCTGTCCTGGGTTGAAACTCAGGTGGCTGTGTCGGCGAGCGCCGCGGGTGATCTGGATGTAGATATGGGAGTGTTTCCCAGCCCCCAGCACGCTTGTTCTGCCCAGTAGAGTTCACAAGCGAGGTAGGCAGTCCGCATCAGGGCAGATTTAATATCTTGTTTGGGGCTCACGACAAGGATGAGTTATCGGTTGCTGCATCGGAGGGTGGGCTTCTGCTTTCGGAAGCGGATGAATATTCTGAGCACCCGCTCTCGAGTGGTAGAGCACAGGATGAGGCGGACGCTGAGTTGGCAGCCGTGTTTGCCTGGGCGGCCGCGAACATCGGGCTTGAGTGGAACCCTCCGCTCTGCCCTGAGCGTTCGTGGCTAGATGATTGGTTTCTGGGCTCGGAGCGTGACTCATGGCTGTGCCCCGCCCCAGTGCCCTTCTGCCCGGAAGTGCACGTGGAGTTCGCAAAGTCATGAAAGGCACCTTTCTCTGCCCATACACGCTTTGCGGGCTCATCCACCCTAACTACCCTCTACGGCGGAGTGGCTAAGGGATATGTCAAGCTTCCCCAGCACGCCTCCCCTGTACGATCGTCCCTGTGGGGCGTCTGCTCTGCTCTGCCTTACCGCGAACCACCCACCCCGGGCGTGATAAATTCAATCATCCCCCTGGTGCCATTAGCGCAAAGGCTGGAAGCCTGGTTAGCACAAGATGAATTGGCACTGGACAGCACACACAAGGTGACTAAATTAGGGAGAGAAATCAAGCGGGTTAATATAGGGCAGGTGTTACTAATGAAACAATAATGAGCAAACAAGGAGGCAGGGTGTGACGTAAGACAGAGAAGCATGCGGCGATACAGAAAGAATAACAAAGCCATGTGTTTTCACAAGAAGGCAAATCATCCGAATGGCATAAGCGCACATAACCAAGACAACGAGGCGATATACACTCATGCCAATCGACAAACAAGACGAGACAGGACACTTGTGTGAGAGTTTTGCCACACACATCCTTACCTTACCGAAGTGCCTGAACCTCAGCACAATATGCAGACAGCTTGCGAGCGCGGCACACACCTGCGGACACAAAGACCGACATAGAGAATGACGTGAGTGCATGCAGCCAAGATGACACAAGCGCTATGCACCCACGTCAGTAACAGACAAACAAGAAGTATGAATGTCTGGGTCCTGACACAGACCGAAACCAAACTAGACAGGAAGTCAGGACCCAGACACCACACTCCAGATATGAAACACAACAGACTAAAAAGCGCGTGGCAGGGAATATAACCGAAACCGCACGCTCACACAAAGACAGACATGGGCGAATAATGTCACGGTCCTGTCAGACCAAAACCCAGACTGATAGGGTGACAGGACCGTGACACATATAGCTTATCAACACTTTAACCTACAGCAAAGATGCTTTTGTCTGAACCCTCAGCAATCCACTGGACATTAACACTTAAATAACTTCAGTTTTATTCTTACACTTATTCTAATTGTAATTAACAATATGAGATCTGTATCTCAGTCAAATTCCTTCAACAACCATACATAACTTTGGTCATAGAGAATTCTCTCCACCCTATGGTCCCTCTCTTATTGCCATAAAGCATTTCTACAATATTCTATTTAGCTATATTTTCTAAGAATTTCATCTCTCTTTGAAAGCTCTTCATCCATTGTCAACAGTTTCACTCTGTTGTTTTGTGATTTTGTATTTTTCAAGTTGCTAGACTAGAGAAAATGGTATAAGATGGTTGTTAATTTTAAGATAAAAATATTCATGAATAAACTCTTTATTGTAGACACTTTCTATGGTTGGAAAATAATGTCAACCATTAGGCATGCTAGTATCTAGCATGGTTGAAAACCAACATGATCTGAGATCTGTCTGTTGAAAACTTGAGTTTTTTACTTCAATGATGGAATGTCCTATCTTCAAACATTAAATGGCTGAAAATATTTATTCCAACTATTCATTAGACTCCAGACTGAAGCCAGACTCAGACCGTAAAGATGGGAGTAAGTGTCTTTTTCTTGTCCTAATTTAACACATGAAGTACATTGGCTCATAACATAAAGAATATATTACACTGTAAAAAGTAAAAATGTGCAGTTGTTATCTTAAGGAACTATTTTTACTTGATCAGACCCTTAAAAATTACCTTTGCTGGTGTAACCATAGGTATGTATTGAAGCTGATTTATTCAATATTAAAAAGCAAACTTAAGTCAAATTTGACATTAACAGTAGATGTTAGCAAAAAAAGTGTATTTTGGGTTACCTGAGAAAACCTTTTGTAACACTTTACAATAAGGTTAAATTCGTTGACAGTGGTTAATGCATTAGGTATCATTAACTAACACTGAACAATATATATACAGTTGTGCTCAAAAGTTTGCATACCCTGGCAGAAATTGTGAAATTTTGGCATTGATTTTGAAAATATGACTGATCATGCATCTTTTATTTAAGGATAGTGATCATATGAAGCCATTTATTATCACATAGTTGTTTAGCTCCTTTTTAAATCATAATAATAACAGAAATCACCCAAATGGCCCTGATCAAAAGTTTACATACCCTTGAATGTTTGATCTTGTTACAGACACACAAGGTGACACACACAGGTTTAAATGACAATTAAAGGTTAATTTCCCACACCTGTGGCTTTTAAAATTGCAATTAGTGTCTGTGTATAAATAGTCAATGAGTTTGTTAGCTCTCACATGGATGCACTGAGCAGGCTAGATAATGAGCCATGGGGAGCAGAAAAGAACTGTCAAAAGACCTGCGTAACAAGGTAATGGAACTTTATAACGATGGAAAAGGATATAAAAAGATATCCAAAGCCTTGAAAATACCAGTCAATACTGTTCAATCACTTATTAAGAAGTGGAAAATTCAGGGATCTCTTGAAACCAAGCCAAGGTCAGGTAGACCAAGAAAGATTTCAGCCACAACTGCCAGAAGAATTGTTCGGGATACAAAGAAAAACCCACAGGTTACCTCAGGAGAAATACAGGCTGCTCTGGAAAAAGACGGTGTGGTTGTTTCAAGGAGCACGATATGACGATACTTGAACAAAAATGAGCTGCATGGTCGAGTTGCCAGAAAGAAGCCTTTACTGTGCCAATGCCACAAAAAAGCCCGGTTACAATATGCCCGACAACACCTTGACACACCTCACAGCTTTTGGCACACTGTAATTTGGAGTGACAAGACCAAAATAGAGCTTTATTGTCAAAACCATAAGTGCTGTGTTTGGAGAAGGGTCAACAAGGCCTATAGTGAAAAGAATACCATCCGCACTGTGAAGCATGGTAATGGCTCACTGATGTTTTGGGGGGGTGTGAGCTCTAAAGGCATGGGGAATCTTGTAAAAATTGATGGCAAGATGAATGCAGAATGTTATCAGAAAATACTGGCAGAAAATTTGCATTCTTCTGCACGAAAGCTGCGCATGGGACGCTCTTGGACTTTCCAGCACGACAATGACCCTAAGCACAAGGCCAAGTTGACCCTCCAGTATTTACAGCAGAATGCAAACTTTTGAGCACAATTGTATATAAAAATATAATTGTTCATTGTTAGTTCATGTTAGTTCATAGTGCATTAACTGATGTTAACATGCAGATCTTTTGATTTTAAAAATGTATTAGTTTATGATGAAATTAACATTAACCAAGATGAATAAATGCTTAATTAGTATTGCTCATTGTTAGTTCATGTAAACTAATGTTGTTAACTACTGTTAACAAACCTTAGTGTTACCAACATGTTTTACAGTGTAGAACACTTTAAGAAAGTTGTCATCATTCAATGTTTATTTGTTTTTAAGTTCAATATCTAATTACAATTTACCATCAAACTTTAGTGCACACAAGGGCTTTCTCTTGCAGTCAGCTTCTATAAACAATTAACTCTCCTATTATTACCTCTCCAGTTATTCCTGTTATTGCTTGTATATTATAACTGTTGATAATCACTGGTGAAACAGACTTTGTTTGACACAGGCTTGACCAAAGGGATCCTTTTATTTCTAATCAGGGAAAAAGTCCACCAGCCACAAGAATATTACATTATACAATCTACATGTACATTCAAGAATAGACATATGGGCTCACTTCATGATAAGATCACTTCATGTCAGAAATTAACTAAATGTCTCTTATGTAAGTGTTTATACATTTATGCAGGGCATTGTTCCAAACCAATGCAGAGGCAATTCACTCCTCTTCCTGTCTCTTTTGGCAAATGGGGGGTTGGCATACCTGTGTGAGTATTATTGCGTTTTAAATACACATAAGGGCGTAGATTTGGCTTGAACATTAGGGGGTTGCAGGGTGAAGCATTTACCCATGTTTCCATTGATTGTGGTATAAATTGTGGTGCTTGTTTTGATTATATTGATTTTTGAATCTATGCCCCTGCACATACATATGTTATATTAAACATCTGCAGCAATAAATCTCTAATTTTATATTCATTGCACTGTGATGCTTCACAGATCACAACAAATATGCAAACTGGCATTGTGAACCAAAAAGAAACTGCTTGAATTTAGGTATGTGAACATTCACTCTCCCCTCACAAAGCTACAGAGATATACAGGTATACCCTAAGTTTAATTTATTTCACACTTTCATTTAGATGCTCAACCAATCATCTCCTTGAAAAACCACAGTCCACCAAACTACTGTTCAGGTACAGTAAAGACATGTCATATTATGTATAATTAGCATAAATAAGAAAAGCTATTCTGTAGTGTAAGATTATGTGCTCTAGCTTGACCACGCTAGACGCAGCGCTATGTGCAAAGATCATGCAACAAACAAGTCACGTGTGTTGGAATAATTAGCTATTTTCCTGAGAAATTAGTCACTGCAAACATCTGAGAACCATGTCTATTCTCGCCGCAACTCAGTTCCTGCATTTGCAGTTTGGGGATTCCACCAAAGAGCTTTTGATCACTTTTAATACTAACCATGATTTTTGTGTGTCAGTAGATCAATATGATTGATTAATCTTACATTCTTTATAATTTAACACAGCCTATATCCAATTGTATGGAAGCCCTGAACCGCACCATGAAAAAAAAAGCATGTTGGTGAATTATTTTAGGTGTCTAGTGGCTTCCTGAGCCTGTCCTACAAAAAAATAAAAATATTCTCTCTAAAAAAATTCTCTCTCTCTCTCAATTAGCATGCAGTACCAACCTCGGCCACAAGGTGCCACTATCAGGAAGCATGAAATCTTGGGCTTACAAAGGTGACAGATGACAGCTGTGGTACTTGATCTGTTGATTTATGGTTGTATTATACTCTAACAAAAATGTTTCACAAATCTTAATCTGTCACGGTTTTGAGGAAGGACCCAAGATGCAGGATGGCAATGAAGTGGGCTTTATTAAAATAAAAACAGAATACAAACAAAACCTCTCACGATGGAGGGAAGCAAAATCAAGACAAGAAGCATGTGAATAAATATAACAAAACTAACAAAACCAAAATGAAAACAAAAACTCACGGGGGAGAAAACCAGAAAAGAAAAGGCAAGATAGAAAATAAGAAACTAACTAAGAACCGGAAATCACATGGACCGACTGACAAGACTGGAAAGCAAACACAACACAACACAACACAATGATCTGGCAGGGAAGACAAGACAAAGGAGAGAATATATAAGGAATAGGAATGAGCCACAGGTGCTGCTGATCTTCTGAGCAGAGCAAATCAGTGAGAAACACGAGGGAAAGAGGAAAACCAAAAGCACATGGATGACCTGAGAGATGGGTGGAGGAACTGTCACAATCCTGCCATATCAAGAATAAAACAATTCTTGATATGGCATCCCCAGGGGATGACTCCCAGACATCCCACGATCCAGATAAAGCAAAACTAGATGAAAGAAGAGACAATGGGAAAGGAGGGTGGGGGAAACAGGTGGACGGCACTACATAACACAGAACAGACAAAAGAGAAACATAAGTCCAAACAAACAGAAAAACAAGGTAAGAATCAGGGCAGAACCAGCGGGACAGACCAGGGTGATGCCGACGGGACAGACCAAGATGACGCTGGCAAGACAGACCCAGGCAAAGTCAGCATGATAGCCCAAGGTGTGCTGGTGGAATGGTCCAGGATGGGATCGGCAGGATAGACCAAGGTGGATCATCTAAACTAGGCTTGGTGGCTTGACTAAGTGACTTGACTTGGCTTGGTAACTTTACTGGGTGAGCAGGCTAGATTGGGCGAGCAGGCTTGAGCTGGCATGACTGCTTGACTTGATTGGGCTGCTGGACTTGGCGGTTTGACTTGGTTGATGACATGACGTGTCGGTTTGACTTGGTGTGGTGGCTTGATCTGCCGTGATGGTTTGGCTTGGTTTGACAACTTGGCGTGGCGATTTGATTTGACTTGGCTGCTTGACTTGGCTTGATGGTCTGACTTGGCTTGACCTGATTTGATGACTTGATGTGTCAGTTTGACTTGGTGTGGTGGCTTGATTTGTTGTGATGGTTTGGTTTGGTTTGAAAGCTTGACGTGGCGGTTTGATTTGACTTGGCTGCTTGACTTGGCTTGACTTGACATGGTGACTTGATTAGACATGGCTGCTTGACTAGGATGGATAGCTTGATGAGGTGTAACGATTTGCCTTGGTGTGGTGGTTTGGCTTGGTGTATCGACTTGACAAATTGTGGTGACTAGACTTGGCGTGGCAACTTGTTTGACAGCTTGACCTGTTGTAATAGGTTGATTAGAAGTGACATCTTGTCTGGAAGGGATGACTTGACATGATGACTTGATGTGCCAGCTTGATTTGACATGACAGCTTGATTTGACATGACAGCTTGAGTGGTCGAGAAGACTTCACTGGACACGGGGGTTTGAACAGGCTCGGTGATGGCCACAGGGAACAGGACAGGTTCATCAATGGCCTCAGGGAACTGGACAGATTTGTCGACAGCCACAGGGAACTGGACAGGCTTATTGACAGTCTCAGGGAACTGGACAGACTCACTGACAGCCTCAGGGAACTGGACAGACTCACTGACAGCCTCAGGGAACTGGACAGACTAATTGACAACCTCAGGGAAATGGACAGGCTCAGGGAACAGGACAGACTCATTGACAGCCACATGGAACTGGACAGACAGCTCCAGGATGGAAGCGAGGACAGATGGCTCCAGGATGGGAGCAAAATCAGACAGGGAAACGATCTCCATGGCCGTGAGTACTGGCAGCGACAGGGAAACGGACTCCGTGACCGTGAGTGCTGGCAGCAACCGGGGAATGGCCTCCATGGCTGTGGATGCTGGCAGTGGCAGGGAAACTGCAGCGAGAATGGCCGCTGCCTCCTGGTAATTGTATCAAATGTCATTTTATCTGTCTTTTACTGCTGTCAGTGATGCCTTTTTTTCTTGTGATATAAAATCATCTTATTCATATTTCTTAAAAGGAAAGCTATTTCACTACATACAGAAAATGCGTATCAGTCTTGGTCGCAAGGGGACATCTTCCCCGGAGGGGAAGACGTGCACTTTTCCCCCATGCGAGTTCACGAGTCGGTGAACCCTGGATGTCTTTTCTCCTAGCCCTGTGGCAGGCGAATTCGGCTGAGGAATTCATAGCCGGGCCCAGTACGTGTGCTAGTGTGCCCTGTACTGGGATAGGTGCTCCACATGTGCTGGTTATCTGTGGTAACCCCTTGTGATGTGTTTTCCGCAGTATGGTTTCCCTATTGGTAAATCCGCGTCTCCATTGGGCAGAGCTCCCTCTGCCTCCGGTCGCCGTGTTTGTAGAGCTCCTCCCCGCTGGGTAGGACCTACCGTGGGACTTCTTTCACATGCGCTACTGCCGGTCGGTAAGTCCATGTGACGTATTCTCCACACGTTACCTCCCCTTCGGGCATGGTGTGGTCTCCGCAGTGTCTTTCCCCTTGGGAAAGGACACCCCCCAATGCGGACGCATATGGCCCCAGCTGGTTGATTTTCCATTTTTGTGGGAGAAAAAAGAAGAGAAGAGGCCACGGCTGGCGCGGCCTGTCCCCACTATGAGTTTGTCTTGTCCCCGGGATGTGAGGGGCTGTATGACACTCGTGGGGCATTGGGGGAGGTTACGTGGGGGCCGGGTGCACTTACTATGAGACACGCAGTGGTCTGCCCGCACCTGCACCACCAGTCCACGTAACACAGTTCAGCTGGTTGTGGCATTTCGTATAGGGACCACTAGTGTCACTACATCGACACAATGTCGAGTGAGTGACGGATAGGGAACGTCTTGGTTACTGTCGTAACCTCCGTTCCCTGATGGAGGGAACGAGACATTGTGTCCCTGTTGCCACAACGCTGAGCTACCCACTGAAATGGCCGGGACCCTGTCTCGACTCCTCAGCGCAAAACCTGAATGAGTGGTTGCGAGCCAGCTCCTTTTATACCCGTATGTCCGGGGGAGTGGCATGCAAATTCCACTTGCTAATTCCCATTGGCCTTTTCTCAAAGATCAGAGGTGTTTGGGGCTCCCAATAGTGACCCCTAGTGTCACTACATCGACACAACGTCTCGTTCCCTCCGTCAGGGAACGGAGGTTACGACAGTAACCGAGATGTTTTACTGTTAATTAAAAGAACAGTTAATCAAGCCTATTAATTTAAATAGATATTTAATATCAAGCTTTAGTAGTGTACTGCTTACCCTGACATACTGTACATTTTGTAAGTTCAAATGAGACTATGAATACAATGGACCATACATTGTTATTATTATTTATTTATGTATTGAAAAATAAAAATTTTCTTACACCTTTTATTTAAGTGTAAATATATGATATATTTTTTTGTCCATAACAAAAACGTTCTGCATCTGTCAAATGCAGGAATACTGTGCAGGCGCAGACATACTTTCAGCTCGCTCTCCAGAAGTCAAACATGAATTCAGCAGAGCAAAAGACATTTACACTTAACACATATGTTTACATGGATTTATACAGTAGGAGCTGATATATTTCTGCACTTATAAACTGAGGTCGTAAGAGCCTTAGTTACAGAATCACCCTAAAATGACCATGACACAGACAAGCCCACATTATAATTATCGCTAACACTTACTGCGCTGCAATTTAAATCTTGACATGTCAGCTTGTCTTTGTGTAAAATGAAGGCATCGCGTGACAAAGAAAGTGTTTGTTTTGAGAGCTTGCTGCAGGAGTGATGAGCTCCACTCGAGTGACAGAGCACAGCTGTAAAGTTCTGTCATAAAAGTCCCATTCAAAAATCTCTCAATCAATTACGCATTTATTAACGCTTAAAATTAAATGAAAACCAGTAATGTAACAACAGGAACATCGCCCATCGAAATGAAGTAAAAGTAAAAAAATTTTTTTTTCGAAATTTACTTGAGTAAGAGTGAAAAGTACCCACCATTAAATATCCTCTTTTTCCAAAAAGTTCCTCAAGTAAATGTAATGGAGTAAATGTAGCACGTTACTACCCACCTCTGGATGTATCTCATATATATAATGATTATTTTTTACTTTAATAAATCCAGTTAATTTAGATGTTACCACATAAAGCAAATTGTTTGGTTACCTGACAAAACATTTTTTCTCAGTGTACATGAGCAACACTTCTGTGCTTCAGTTCCACATTGTGCTTGAATCTACAGTATATTTGCTGTTTACCTGTTTGGAGTGACTACTTGCACTAAGTGTAAATAGCACCTGCCACACAGTTGGGCTTTTTACACTCAAATAGTCCGGTGGAAACACAGAAATTAATTAAAGTCAAACTGCATTTCCAAGTGATAAACTGTTGTTGTATGGAATAGAGCTGTGTAAAATCTATTGTAATATTCCAATAAAATGAAATAAGGTAAGGGTGAGTAAATGACAATTTTATTTTTTATGTGAACTACTCTTTTTTTTGTTTTGTTTTTTTTTTTTTTAAGCACAGACCAAAGAATCTCCAAAATAAAATTAATTTTCATGAATGCTGGTCTCTTTTGAAAGAAGACACTTTGGAGATTGTTGTACAAAATGTAAAATTAAGTCAAAGAAAATAGTTCAAGCTCAAATTTATTGTTAAATATTTGCAAATAATACTCTCATTAAAAAATGTTTGACGCTGTCTTTGCCACAACCTAAAAATGCAATAAAATTAAAGCCACAAGTTTAACAAAGTTCTAGTTCAAATCTGAGGTTGATTTTGAGTTGTATTAATCATTTTAAAAAGGCTACTTCAAAAGCAACAATTTGACCATGATTATTGGAGGGGACTTGTCCCACCATATATTGTGGTTGCAGCCTTGTTTGTAAGAAAGTACTTAAAACGTCTTCAGGATCATGTCACTGCTTTTAGATCCACATTGCTGGGCAGGGAATTTACATTTTAGCAAGAAAATAATCTCAAATATTTGTCAAAAGCTCTGCACTAACTTATTTATAACAAAAGCTTGCACCAGTTTATGTAAGGTGATGGGTTGGTCACCCCATTCCTTTGGTCATGACCAGTTAAAGTAGAGTAATGCAGGTAGAAGTTGAAAGGCAAGTGAAAAAGATCAAGCAACGAGACAGTTCATGATGTTAAAGCAGAACGAATGGAACAGTATTTGCAAACTGATTTCTGAATAGAATACCAAAAAGTAATATCTGTCAAAGGAAGATATTTTAATGAAGCTGAAGGTTTAAAATAATAATCTCTTACAAGAAAAAAATATGTTGCCTAATTTATGTGAAAATGATAATGTCCTGCATTAATAAATAGTTGTTTTATGTGCACATAAATGGTCAAAACTGAAAATAATGTTCTTTGTCCAAGACATTTTGTTTCCCTGTTGTATATCCCCTCTCCTCTTTCCATATCAGTTTGTTCATTGGAGGATGCTGACACACTTTCACAGAGCAAGGCTTTGAGTTTGATGTTGGTAAGAACCTTTTTGAATAGCTTTGATCAGTCATGTAGTACCCAGAGTGTTAAAGTACTGTACCACTGATATAGGCAACCTGACCAAACATCTGCTTGGAACCAAATCAGGAATTGCTGTGGCAAAGATAAGCACAGTTATCAAGTCCTTGCACGCGTCGGCATATCTAAATTACATAATTGTCCGTTTATTTATCAGTCTGCCTCTTAAGTTTATATTAAAATTACAAAGCAAACATCAAAACATTTCAGGTTGAGGACTTTCAGGTTATTCAGTGATTTAAATCTATTCCATCTGAAATGTAGCACTGCACACATTCATTTCCAAATGGACTTCTCAGTGGTTTGTGGTGATCTGAATGTCAGGTATTCACTATACTGGGGAACTGCTGGATCACAAGCCATTTCGCTGAATGATCGACCAATTAACCAGTGGACAGCTGCAGAGGGAGCCGCTGGAAAAACCCCTTTGACCATGTGGTACTGGGTCCTCCTGAAAACCGACACAAATACCCTATCTACAGTGTCTGAAAACACTTCCCGGAAGAGTTGAAAAAGTTCTTTCCAGAGGAGGAAAAAGCCATTGAATATATGAGACTTGTCAAGGTAAGTGACAAGATAAATGGTTAGTAGAAAGTGATTTGACCTTGAATTATAACAGATTGGATCTCAGTGCATAGACTGTAATAAAATCATTTAAGCCAGCATTTCCTACATAATTATAATATAATGTTGCAAATGTATATCTTTACATTTTGTCAAATGAACAAAAAGTGCAATAACTGAATTTCAGTCATGACAACTCTGATAGGGTATTGGTCTTGGCGAATTAGATCTGCTATGCTGGTGCTGCTGCAGAGCAAGTATGGAGACTTCCTACTGCTAGAACATACACATACATACTGAACTAAGCATGTGGACATGCTGCTGCTGCACAATTAGACATAAATACAGTCCCCATGTAACAGATCTAGACAGTGGAGCTGGGTAGGTGGAGGGTTTCAGAGACAACTCTCACAGTAAATCCGGCTTACTTGCAAGCTGAGCAAATTTAAATGTTAGGCAAAGAGTTGATTGGCTTCCCGATTACGTAAAATTAATTACACCATGTGAGCCGATTGGCTTGACATATCACATGTGAGCAAGCAAATTGGCAAACTGATAACAAGTTCAAAGAATCTATCAGCTTGCGCCATTCAGAGTTTCATGCCTGAACTGAATTATTTCAGTCATGACAACTATCGTAAAGATTTAGTATGCTATTGTGAGTATGACATAATGATAGGATATTGGTCTTGATGGACTACATCTGCTACATTGATGCAGAGCTAGCAGGGAGACTTGCTACTGTTAGAACATAAACAGACATACTGAGTTAAGCATTGGAAATGCTATTGCTGCTGCACAGTTAGACATAAATCGAATCCCCCCAAAAAACAGGGAATCTGCACAAACGCATAACACACAAAACACAACCCCCCAAACAAGCAGTTCTACCGCCAAGACTTGTGTGCTGCCACTGCTCCAAAGGGCCATGTGCACCGTGTGTATGCTAGCTAGGTGTGCCTTGGCCTGCTGGCTGATTGGCTTAATGCTAATGATCTAAACCTCTATGTGTGCCTAGGCCAGCTTGGCCGAACGGCTTAAACGGCTAGTGATCTGACTCGTAATGTGTACACTGACCTGGAAAGCCCAGCACTTATTTAAATAGTGACTTAGCCTAGCTATGTGTGGAATTATTTAAACTAATGACCTAAGATAGCGATGTGTGGCAGTGCCTGATTTGGCTATGGCTTACGTTGAGAAAGACATGCTTCTTTGTGTCATGGCCAGAAGCAGACCTTACCGTGCAATCTCATAGAAGAAAAAGGCCCAGCAACCGCCTGAGCAATTTTCATAGAAAACTCTAGCAGTGCTGGCTTACTTGCAAACTGAGCAAATTTAAATGTTAGGCAAAGAAAGCATACACAAGTTTATTGGCTACCCATTTACACGTCAAAGGATCTATCGGCTTACATGGTGTGAAGCCGATTGGCTTGAAATATCACATGTGAGCCATGTGATTGGCTAAAAGATAACAAGTTCAAAGAACCTATCGGCTTGCACCATTCAGAGTTTCTTAAAGATGAAATTTCTTAACAGCAGTTGTGACCTTTCCCCCACAATTATGGCCATTGGCAGAGATGCATTCATCCAAAGATAGTATGGCGTTTCAAAAGCACCAAAGGTTGAATCAGGACACTACATACCACACATGCAAATTAATCAGTTAATGAGTCAGTTCTGTTGGTTGGGGCTATTATGACTGTCATTGCACTTAAAAAAGGGTTAGACCTGAAATAGTAGCAATGTTTTTTATTCACATTTGAAAAGCACCCATTAAAAACATCATCAGAGTATTACACTATGAAAATGTAACCCTGATTCTTTATATTTCTGTCAGAAATTCGGGAATGGATTGTGGTTCATGGTCCTGCTGAAGCTCCTCCTGACTCCTTTCACAAACTTCCTGGTATACACAGGCCTGGCCAATCATCTCTCTTCTTTGTTTCACAATGCATCCCGCAGCCTGACTGATCTGGTGAATGAACTTACACAGAATAAGGACCTGAGAGCTGTACTTTGCTACATCGTTGGAACCTATGGTGAGATAATCCACGTGCATGGCTTGTCTAGGTGGTGGAGTTATTTATTAATGATCACACTGATAAACTGGAAATTGTGAAGATATTAGTTGTTGTTTCATGCCTACTTAACAACTTCTGACTTTCATAGCTTTTCATTAGCTTTTGATTATTTTTGTTTATTTTCCAATGTATGTTTTTGTGTCTGAACAGGTCAAATGCCCAAAGAAGCAAGCTTCTCAATGCACAGTTTAATTGTGTGCCACAACCTGAATGGTGCCTGGTACCCGAAGGGTGGTGCTAGTGAGCATACCACATGATCCCCATCACTGAGAAGACAGGATGGGTGGTGCTTGTTAGACCACCTGTCAACTGAATACTCCTCAATGACACTAAAGAGGCTATTGGTAATACCTAAAACTTCTTGCCCCTGACTTGCAGCATTTTCTATCCTTAACTACTATACATGTTTGGAGACTGCAAATTATAAATTTGACTGTTAATTATAAACAAGACTATTATACATTTCTAAGCTTTAAGATATTTTCAATCCACACTTACTGAGCATGTTGTGTATTCTGAGATGCTATTCTGCTCACAACAATTGTACAGAGTGGTTATCTGAATTACCGAAGCCTTTCTGTCAGTTCGAACCAGTCTGGCCATTCTCCGTTGACCTCTCTCATCAACAAGGCATTTCTGTCCGCAGAACTGCCGCTCACTGGATGTTTTTTGTTTTTGGCACCATTCTGAGTAAACTCCAGAGACTGTTGTGTGTGAAAATCCCAGGAGGTCAGCAGTTACAGAAATACTCAAACCAGCCTGTCTAGCACCAACAATCATGCCACAGTCGAAATCACTGAGATCACATTTTTTCCCCCCATTCTGAAGGTGATGTGAAAGTTAACTGAAGCTCCTGGCCCATTTCTGCATGATTTTATGCATTGCACTGCTGCCACATGTTTGGCTGATTAGATAAACTCATGAATAACTAGGTGTACAGGTGTTCCTAATAAAGTGCTCAGTGAGTATATAGAATGACTATACTGTTGTGTTGGCATTAATGCAGGTGTGAGTGTGATGAAGGGGCAGGAGGAGGTGAACATATACGCCCCAATGGTGATTTCAGATGCTGGAATCTTTAACACCTACCAGCAGCTCCTACCAAAAGACATCCAGGCCATGCCAGGTGAGAGAGAGCTTTACACTGGGCACTGATTCTTGAAACATGGGCAATTGAAAGTTTTTAAAACAGCAACATTTCCACTTTGAAATGTCTAGAGTTGGTCACTAGAATGTTCTTAACACAAATGTACCATTTCAATTGATTTTCTGTATATTTATCAAAAATATAACATTCAAAAACATTTATAACATATAACATTTAATAATTATATTTATACCCCCCACCCCCCATACTTGTTTATACTTGTTTATACTTGTTTGTACATGTTCCAAATCCTAGTGAGATGCCTCCGGAGGTAGCATTTAAAAACGTAGTCATGCTTCAAATGCAAAAACTGCGAAGTGGAGTACTTTTTGTATGACCTACAGAGTTGATGCCAATGTAGAGTGTTCCAAATCAGTCACTTAGAAGTGATATGAATCGCGAGGTTGAGACATGAAAACAAATAGAATAATATTAGTGTAGATGTCATTAAATTTTATACAGAGTAATAGATCATGATATATGTTTCTGGTTCCGGCAGACCTAACTAAAGCAGCTTAATTGTGAGTTGATGGATAAATTAGGTGCATGCCTGGCTAAATAGATGAGTCTTTAGTCTAGACTTAAACTGAGTGAGTGTGTCTGCATTCCGAACTGTGTTGGGGAGACAATTCCGTAGTTTAGGAGCCAAACAGGAAAAGGATCTACCTCCTTTTGTGGATTTTGATATTCTAGATACTATTAACAAGCCAGAATTTTGTGATCGTAATGAATGTGATGGAATAGAGCATGTCAGAAGATCACTTAAATACTGTAGAGCCAGACCAAAGCTTTGTATGTAGTTAACAGAATTTTAAAATTAATAAGAAATTTTACTGGAAGCCAATGTAATGATGATAAAATGGGGCTATAATCATATTTATTGGTTCTAGTCAGCATTCTGGCAGCTGCATTTTTAACCAACTGAAGTTTATTTATTGAACTAGCTGGACATCCTCCCAATAATGCATTACAATAATCTAGTCTTGAAGTCATGAATGCATAAATTAGTTTTTCGGCATCAGCAACAGGGAGCATGTGTCGTAACTTACCAATATTTCTGAGGTGAAAGAATGCTGTTCTACAAATACTGGAAATTTGATTGGTATCAAATATAACACACAAGTTCTTCACTGTAGAAGATGACGTAACAGTACATCCATTGTGAGTCAAATTATCTTATTTTTAGAGGTTTTTGGTCCAATAATTGGTACCTCTGTTTTGTCGGAAATGAGTAGAAGGAAATTTCTGGCCACCCAATCTTTGATTTAATTGATACACTCAGCTAATTTGGAGAATTTTGAATTTTCTTTGGGTTTAGAAGAAATATAAAGTTGGGTATCGTCGCCATAAAAGTGGAAACTTATTCCATGATTCCTGATAGTGTAAAAAAGGGTAAAACCAAAACTATTGGTTGGGCGTTGGATTCTAATAGAATGGCCCCTGAAGGTTTCTGCGTTGATCTGTCTTTTCTGAGTGCTTAAGCAAAAACACTATTAATTTGCACTTTATCAATTGACTTCGTTATTAATTTTATCTGACTCCAATTTTGTATTAACCTGACTCCAATTTAAATTGAACCTCTAATTTAGATTTAAGCTCTAATTGATTTCTGATAATTCTTTTAGTGTAATCTTTTTAAGTTACTGATTACTCTGAATCATTCTAACTTTCATTATCCTTTCATTTGGGTCCAGATTGTCACTCAGAGTCATATGCCGGCCAATTAATTACATAGATCTCACGAACACAAAATTGCCAGTCCCGTTCATAGTCAGCGGTTGCAGAGTTTACTAATATCATCTGGTTTGGCCGCCTAATGCTTGCTCATATCCAGATGATTTTTATTTAGTCACGTTTCATACAACTTGCTAAGATGGTGATAAGTAGTGACTGGTAGCCTTACGTGGTTTTCTTCTATTCATAAGCTCCTGTATTGATCATTATCCTGGACATAAGTTTGCGGTAACAAAAGGCGTCCCTCGAACCTACCTGTGATAAATTATTTAGAAGGAATACAGAATAAATCAAAAAGTAACAATTTATTTGCCAGGTAGGATTTAAAACTTAAGTTACAAAATCAATCAAAGCCAATTTCACACATGATCAGAATAAACAAACATCCCTAAAAATAAAAGACAAGTCAAAGAAACATACCTGGCAATGGAAAACTACACACAGCAATTGTGTGGGATATCTGACTACAGGCTCCCTGAGTTCCTTGCCAATCTTCCTTAAATATCCAGACAGAAAACATTGTGTACCAAATGCAACATGGGAAAGAGACCATTATACCAGTTGCACAGAGACCTCTTAAATGATATCAAACACATACAGTTGCATTCTTTGTTTTCATGGTATTTGTTATATTTTTACATATAAATCTTGTGTCATTGTATTGGTCCTGATCTGTTGAAGGGGAGAAGGGGGAGAGAGAGAGAAGAGGGGGCAGCAAGGTGATCTTTGACTTTTACCGGAAATGGTGCCTTTTGGGCGTAGACATCCTGGTGCCAGTCTTACAATAATATCTCCCAGGGGAAGCATGTATAAGGAGAAAAGGCCCTAAAACTGATCCCTGTGGCACTCCATACTTAAATTTTGTTTGATTTGACAATTCCTGGTTTACACATACAAAGTGGTAGCGGACTGATAAATAAAACCTAAACCATGCTAATGCAAGTCCACTAATGCCAACATAATTCTCCAGCCTATTCAAGAGAATGTCGTGATCTATTGTGTTGAAGGCAGCACTAAGATCTAAAAGCACTAGAAGAGAAATGCAGCTGTGATCAGGCGATAAGAGCAAGTCATTTGTAGCTCTGATAAGTGCAGTCTCTGTACTGTGATGGGGCCTAAAGCCTGACTGAAATTCTTCATATATACCATTTCTCTGTAGAAATTAACATAGTTGGGAGGACATTACATTTTCTAGTATTTTCAACATAAATGGTAGATTTGAAATTTCTGAGGTGCAAACAGTTGATTACATAGTTCCAATTTTATTTCTAATTATTTCAATTTTATCAGTAAAGAAACTCATGAAGTCATTACTATTGTGCTGCAATGGAATATCTGGTTCAGTTGATGATTTATTCCTAACCAGTTTAGCCACAGTACTGAATAAACACCTAGGATTGTTATGGTTATTTTCTATGAGTTTGCTAAAATATGCTGACCTGGCAGCTTTTAATGCCTCTCTGTAGCTACAGACATTATCATTCCATGCACTGCGAAATACCTCTAATTTTGTATTCTTCCACTTGGGCTCCATTTTCCGAGCTGCTCTCTTGAGAGCATGAGTGTGATCATTGTACCATGGTGTGGGGATTTTTTCTTGAATTTTCTTTAATCGAAGAGGGGCAACACTATCAAGAGTGCTAGAGAAGACTGTATTTATATTTTCTGTTATTACATCAAGTTCTTCTAGACCTTTTGGCTTACTGAGTATGCGAGACAATTCTGGAAGATTTTTAGTGAAGCTATCTTTAGTGGTCGAAAGAATAGTTCTATCTGAACAATAGCATGGTGTAGATTGAGTGACATTAGCTGATCACAGCAAACAAGAGATGAGGTAATGATCTGAGATGTCATCGCTCTGTGGTAGAATTTAAATAGTATCAACATCAACTCCATATGACAGAATTAAATCTAGCGTATGATTATGGTGGTGAGTTGGTCCTGTCACATTTTGTCTGACTCCAAGAGAGTTGAGATTATTGATAAATGTTTCAAATTCACCAAGGAAATCTGAGTATGGCCCGGGTGATCTATATACTGTAGCAAGGGCAAAAGACAACAGAGATTTTTATTTATATCTGACGGTGTCACATTAAGCATTATTAGTTCAAAAGACTTAAACTTATATCCTGTTCTCTGAGTAACACCAAAATCTTCACTGTAAATCGTAGCAAAACCTCCTCAAAAACTCTTTCAATTGTCTATAAATCCTATGCAGACACCACTCAGACATCCAGCCATTCAGTGACACTAATCTACTATAAACCTCATCACCACGATGAGCAGGAAGGGTCCAGAGCATGTTACAGTGTCTGACACAGTTTTTGCAAGTTCACACACCTCTTTAACATTATCTTTAGTGATCTCCAATTGGCAATGCTGGACATCGTTAGTGCCGACATGAATAACAGTTTTAGAACATTTATGTTTAGCATTAGCCAGCACTTGTAAATTTGATCTAATGTCAGACGCTCGAGCCCCGGAAATGCATTTAACAATGGTGGCTGGAGTCTCTATTTCCACGTTCCTTACAACAGAATCACCATTTATTAAGGCTCTTTCAACGTGATTCTCAGTGGGTGCATCACTGAGTGGGGAGAATCGACTGGAAACCCTAACAGGAACAGGAGAGTGGTGTCGCTTTGCTGAGCAAGAATGATGCCGAGACGTCACCCAAACACCCTGCTGCAGGGGCTCTAGAGTCGGAACCAAAGTGTGTGTGTGTTGCTCGCTGTACTACCCGCATCCAAAACAGTATCTACTGGCTTCTCTTTCTCACTGACCTCCACTAGTGTTCAGATGCGTGTCTCTAATTCATTAACCTTCTCCGTCTGCCTGGATAATTCCTTACATTTATCACATGTGAATCCCTCACTGCTGACAGAAGAAGCTATAGTAAACATGTGGCATGCAATGCAGGAAGAAATAACACGAGCGGATGCCATGACTTACCGCAATTGTTTGTTGTTGTTATGGTTGTTCTTGAGCGGCGAGATTGATGTGGTTCCTGATCAGCAGATGTTTGAGATTGATGCAATAATCCATTTGCATTTGTGATGCACTTGTTTCTACAGAAGACATAACAGATTTGTGTTTAGTATTTGGGGGAATATGTCCAGGGTTGGGGAGTAATGGAATACATGTAACGGGATTACGTATTTAATATACAAAATATAAGTAACTGTATACCACTACAGTTACAATTTAGATAATTGGTCATTAGAATACAGTTACATTCAAAAAGTATTTTGATTACTGAAGAGATTACTTTGCATTTTATTGTCATTTGTTTCATTTAGTATTTAGTCCTTTCAGATGGAAAACATTTATACATATATATGATGTGATCCAAAGTGCATTTGAACAGCGGTGAAACACTTTCTTATGATGCAAGTTTGAAGTAAGTTTGGAGCAAATCAACCTTCTGTAAATTGTCAGCTTTACACTAAGCTAAAATGCTATTTCTAGCCATTTTACATGCACGTTACCAGGCACGATCATGTTTTTTTATCAAGAAAATTCACGTTGATCATAATTTCTATTTTTCTAGTAAGACCTTTAATATTAGGGCAAAAATCATATTCTTGATGATAATTTTTGTATTATTTTCCTGTAAAAATACCTAAAAATCCTTAAAACAAGATCAATTTGATTCATCTTGTTTTAGAAACAACACTGCATAAGATATTTAGGTTTTTCAGAGAATGTATTTTTAACATGTGTATTTTGTCTTACTATACTGGCAGAGTTTTATAGCCAAAACAAGTGAAAAAATCTACCAGTGCTGAAGAAGTTATCCAAAGTGTTTAGAATACGTTTCTGACCTTGAGTAATCTAATGGAATATGTTACAAATTACATTTTACAGCATGTATTCTATAATATGTAGTGGAATACATTTCAAAAGTAACCCTCCCAACCCTGAAAATGTCATAACACAAGACACTGTGAGTGGACATTTGAGTGTGTTATAATAATTTTGAATTTCAGTTTGCTTTACAACATTCAAATGTGTGTCAACCTGATATGATGTTGTAAGAATAAATTCATACTCATGTGATGTCAATGTCATTGCCTCTTTCAGATTGAATATGAGAGCTGCAGTGGCTGGTACCACTGGCAATGTGTGATCCAGGAATATATGGAGGCTGTTTTCATTTGTCCAGCATGCCAAGGCCCTGTTTTAATATACTGTTTTCTGGGACACTTGCTAGTCTTGTGTTTCATTTTATATAATGTTTTTGAAGCTTCTCTTTCCAATGAGATCTATGCTTGTTGTGACTGCTTCCTCAATTATTAGGCTATGGTAAAATGATTTAATGTGACTAATATTTAATTGGCATATAATACAGAAGATCTGAATTGGTGCAACATGCCTTTGGTGTGTGCAGTGGATGATTTATTTATTGTGCAGTATAGGCTATACTTGAAAATAAGAAATGAGAAGAACACCTGTAAATGAGACTTGAGTATTGTTCTGGATCATATTTTTAATCATTTATTTAATGCTTAATTGCTTGCTAGTTGCTATCAATTCTATACCTAATCATGCAGTTAAAAAAAAAAATTAGCCGATTACCGTTATCGTGGCCGATATAGTTCATTTTTGAGCTGGAATGAAAACTGACCTTTTCTATGTGGATTTTTCACAGATTTTGCACCGATATGACTATGCAAAGGTACTCAGATGGCTGCTTTCTTAAACAAATATTTTTATCAAAGAATATTTGACATTATTATTAAACATTGTCAACAAATTCTAGAAATGAACACTGAGAAAATAAATAATAAATAAAAATACAATAAATAGCTTAAAAAACATCAGTACTGTATGTTTAGTATCAGTCAGTTGCTGACCATTTAAATAAAGAATAAATAAAAATACAATAAATAGCTAAATAAACATCAGTTCTGTTTAGCATCAGTCAAATGCTGACCATTAAAATAAAGAATAAACAAAATAAAATAAATATCTAAATAAACATCAGTACTGTTTAGTCTGTCAAATGCTGACCATTAAAATAAAGAATAAACAAAATAAAATAAATATCTAAATAAACATCAGTATTACAGTTTAGTATCAAATGCTGACTATTTAAATAAAGAATAAATAAAAATACAATAAATAGCTAAATAAACATCAGTACTGTATGTTTAGTATAAGTCCATTGCTGACCATTTAAATAAAGAATAAATAAAAATAAAATAAATAGCTAAATAAACATCAGTACTGTGTTTAGTATAAGTCCATTGCTGACCATTTAAATAAAGAATAAATAAAAATACAATAAATAGCTAAATAAACATCAGTACTGTATGTTTAGTATAAGTCCATTGCTGACCATTTAAATAAAGAATAAATAAAAATAAAATAAATAGCTAAATAAACATCAGTATTACAGTTTAGTATCAGTCAAATGCTGACTATTTAAATAAAGAATATATAAAAATACAATAAATAGCTAAATAAACATCAGTACTGCATGTTTAGTATCAGTCAAATTCTGACCTTTAAAATAAAGAATAAATACAAATAAAACAAATAGCTAAATAAACATCAGTATTACAGTTTAGTATCAGTCAAATGCTGACCATTTAAATAATAAAAAAAATAAAATAAATAGCTAAATAAACATCTGCAATACTGTTTAATATCAGTCAAATGCTGACCATTAAAATAAAGAATAAACAAAATAAAATAAATAGCTAAATAAACATCAGTATTGTTTAGTATCAGTCAAATGCTGACTATTTAAATAAAAAATAAATAAAAATAAAACAAATATATAAATAAACATCAGTACTGTTTAGTATCAGTCAAATGCTGACTATTTAAATAAAGAATAAATAAAAATAAAATAAATAGCTAAATAAACATCTGTATTACTGTTTAGTATCAGTCAAATGCTGACCATTAAAATAAAGAATAAATAAAAATAAAACAAATAGATAAACATCAGTATTACTGTTTAGTATCAGTCAAATGCTGACCATTTAAATAATAAATAAAAATAAAATAAATAGCTAAATAAACATCAGTATTACTGTTTAATAAAAGTAAAATGCTGACCATTAAAATAAAGAATAAATAAAAATAAAATAAATAGCTAAATAAACATCAGTACTGTTTAGTATCAGTCAAATTCTGACCATTAAAATAAAGAATAAATACAAATAAAACAAATAGCTAAATAAACATCAGTATTACAGTTTAGTATCAGTCAAATGCTGACCATTTAAATAATAAATAAAAATAAAATAAATAGCTAAATAAACATCAGTATTACTGTTTAGTATCAGTCAAATGCTGACCATTAAAATAAAGAATAAACAAAATAAACTAAATAGCTAAATAAACATCAGTACTGTTTAGTATCAGTCAAATGCTGACTATTTAAATAAAAAATAAAACAAATATATCAATAAACATCAGTATTACTGTTTAGTATAAGTCAAATGCTGACCATTTAAATAAAGAATAAATAAAAATAAAATAAATAGCTAAATAAACATCAGTATTACTGTTTAGTATCGGTCAAATGCTGACCATTAAAATAAAGAATAAATAAAAATAAAACAAATAGCTAAATAAACATCAGTACTGTTCCGTATCAGTCAAATGCTGACCATTTAAATAAAGAATAAATAAAAATAAAATAAATAGCTAAATAAACATCAGTAGTACTGTTTAGTATCAGTCAAATGCTGACCATTAAAATAAAGAATAAATAAAAATAAAACAAATAGATAAACATCAGCATTACTGTTTAGTATCAGTCAAATGCTGACCATTTAAATAATAAATACAAATAAAATAAATAGCTAAATAAACATCAGTAATACTGTTTAATATCAGTCAAATAATGACCATTAAATAAAGAATAAACAAAATAAAATAAATAGCTAAATAAAAATCAGTATTACTGTTTAATAAAAGTCAAATGCTGACCATTAAAATAAAGAATAAATAAAAATAAAATAAATAGCTAAATAAACATCAGTACTGTTTAGTATCAGTCAAATGCTGACTATTAAAATAAAGAATAAATAAAAATAAAACAAATAGCTAAATAAACATCAGTAGTACTGTTTAGTATCAGTCAAATGCTGACTATTTAAATAAAGAATACATAAAAATAAAATAAATAGCTAAATAAACATCAGTACTGTTTAGTATGTCAAATGCTGACTATTTAAATAAAGAATAAATAAAAATAAAACAAATATATAAACATCAGTACTGTTTAGTATCAGTCAAATGCTGACCATTTAAATAAAGAATAAATAAAAATAAAATAAATAGCTAAATAAACATCAGTATTACTGTTTAGTATCAGTCAAATGCTGACCATTAAAATAAAGAATAAATAAAAATAAAACAAATAGCTAAATAAACATCAGTACTGTTTAGTATCAGTCAAATGCTGACCATTAAAATAAAGAATAAATAAAAATAAAACAAATAGCTAAATAAACATCAGTATTACTGTTTAGTATCAGTCAAATGCTGACCATTTAAATAATAAATAAAAATAAAATAAGTAGCTAAATAAACATCAGTAATACTGTTTAATATCAGTCAAATGCTGACCATTAAAATAAAGAATAAATTCAAATAAAATAAATAGCTAAATAAACAATAGTATTACTGTTTAGTATCAGTCAAATTCTGACCATTAAAATAAAGAATAAACACAATAAAATAAATAGCTAAATATACATCAGTATTACTGTTTAATAAAAGTCAAATGCTGACCATTAAAATAAAGAATAAATAAAAATAAAATAAATAGCTAAATAAACATCAGTACTGTTTAGTATCAGTCAAATGCTGACCATTAAAATAAAGAATAAATAAAAATAAAACTAATAGCTAAATAAACATCAGTAGTACTGTTTAGTATCAGTCAAATGCTGACTATTTAAATAAAGAATAAATAAAAATAAAACAAATAGATAAATAAACATCAGTACTGTTTAGTATGTCAAATGCTGACCATTAAAATAAAGAATAAATAAAAATAAAACAAATAGCTAAATCAACATCAGTAGTACTGTTTAGTATCAGTTGAATGCTGACCATTAAAATAAAGAATAAATAAAAATAAAACAAATAGATAAATAAACATCAGTATTACTGTTTAGTATCAGTCAAATGCTGACCATTAAAATAAAGAATAAATAAAAATAAAACAAATAGCTAAATAAACATCAGTAGTACTGTTTAATATCAGTCAAATGCTGACCATTAAAATAAAGAATAAATAAAAATAAAACAAATAGATAAATAAACATCAGTATTACTGTTTAGTATAAGTCAAATGCTGACCATTTAAATAAAGAATAAATAAAAATAAAATAAATAGCTAAATAAACATCAGTATTACTGTTTAGTATCAGTCAAATGCTGACCATTAAAATAAGAATAAATAAAAATAAAACGAATAGCTAAATAAACATCAGTAGTACTGTTTAGTATCAGTCAAATGCTGACTATATTAATACTGCCAGTCAATTATTGGCAGGTTGTAAAACAAGAAGCATTTACACCTACCGAGTCAAGAGATAAACAGCAGCAGCGTTGTTACACCGTATTCTGCTAAACAAGTTCAGGGGAAACTTTCAATGGGGGAAAACCAGACTTTTAAATATTACATTTCGTAAATGCAATGACTGGAAATGTTTGGTTGAAGGGGGTACCAAACTGTGAAACCTGAACAAAACAGTTTGGTGAATACATGTTTACTCATTAACTTCCACTCAGCTGACAACAATGAAAGTAGCTATGTGGTTAGCTAGTTAGCTCTAAGCTCGTTGTCACGGAGAGTAAAAGACGGACATTGTTTATTTTACTTTCCAGCATTGTGTCTCACCAACTAGGTCATAACATAGCGTGAAATCAACACACAACAGACACAATCCACCACCGCACCGTTGTCTATTGGGCTGCAAAAAGATGCTCTGATATTTGCCTTTCAATCTGCTACTTTACTGACTGCACTGACAAACTATAGCTGACTAAAAGCAAACAGACATGAGTGACATGGTTGTCAGAGACAGGGTTAACGATATATTAGTAATACTGAAAAGGGAAAATGATGGGGTCATTGTTTATTAACTTTCCAATATGTATTTCACAAACTAGTTAGCAACTTACCATGAAGGCACACGGCTTAACTCCGCCCTGTCTGCAGAGCCACCGTCAGCTCAGAGTCAGCTCTGTAAACAATGGAGTTGGAGCGCACTCTGCTGGACAAACTACGCTATGACACCAATTGAAAAGCACTGTTTTCTGCATTATATGTTCTGAAAAGAAGTTTTCATATTGGTGCATATCGGTAAACAAATACGCCAATACCGATATATCGGTGAAAGGCTAATATCAATGACACACCCACATCGATCGGGCATTAAGCTATATGTCATGAAATATTTAATCTCTTTAAAGAACAAAAGAAAAAACTCATATTAGAGCTGGGTTGTTAGAGATTCAAGTAGTTTTTTTTATTTCTTGGACATTCCTGCCAGCAGTCGATGCATTAGTGATGTAAATGCGATGGCGCATTCACGCAAGAAGTTGGAAGCGCGTGCTTTGTATACAACAGAGGAATGAATGTAATGTGAGAGTTAGGTCATTTCAAACAGCAACTGGAAGCAACGATTTAAAGTTAAAAACATTTTAATTATCTATTTGTTTCTCACACCAATGTATCGGTTTGCTCCAGAAGACATTAATTGATTGACTGGAGTCTTGTGGATTACTTTTTGCTCCCTATATATGCCTTTTGGACCAGGACACTGATGGCACCTGTATATTACCATTGTATGGAGAAAAAGAGCTGAAATGTGCTTCTAAACATTTTCACTTCAGTTCTGCTGAGGAAAGTCATACACATCTGAGATGGCTTAAAAGCAAGCAAATCATGAGAGGATTTTAATTTTTGGGTGAACAAACCCTTTAAATATTGATCTACACTATATGGACAAAAGTATTGGGACACCCCTCTTAATCATTGAATTTAGGTGTTTCATTCAGTCCCATTGCCACAGGTAAATAAAATCAAGCACCTAGCCATGCAGTCTGCCTTTACAAACATTTGTGAGCTCAAAGAGCTCACTGAATTCGAGCGTGGTACTGTAATAGGATGCCACCGTTGCAACAAGTCAGTTCGTGAAATTTCTTCCCTCCTAGATATTCCACGATCAACTGTAAGTGGTATTATTGCAAAGTGGAAGCATTTAGGAACCACAGCAACTCAGCCACAAAGTGGCAGACCACATAAAGTTACAGAGTGGGGTCACTGAGTGCTGAGGTGCATAGTGCATAAAAATTGCCAATGCTCTGCTGACTCAGTAACTGCAGGGTTAAACCTCCTCTGGCATTAACATCAGCACAAAAACTGTGCGCCGGGAGCTTCATGGCATGGGTTTCCATGGTCGAGCAGCTGTATGCAAGCCTTACATCACCAAGCACAATGCCAAGCGTCGGATGGAGTGGAGTAAAGCATGCCGCCACTGGACTCTGGAGCAGTGGAAACGTGTTCTGTGGAGTGACGAATCATGCATCTCTATCTGGCAGTCTGATGGATGAGTCTGGGTTTGGCGAATGCCAGGAGAACATTTCCTGCCTGACTGCATTGTGCCAACTGTAAAGTTTGGTGGAGGAGAGATAACGCTATGGGGTTGTTTTTCTGGGGTTGGCCTAGGCCCCTTAGTTCCACTGAAGGGAAATGTTAATGCCTCAGCTTACCAAGACATTTTGCAAAATTCCATGCTTCCAGCTTTGTGGAAACAGTTTGGGGAAGGCCCTTTTCTGTTCCAGCATGACGGTGCTCCAGTGCACAAAGCAAGGTCCATAAAGGCATGGTTGGATGAGTTTGGTGTGGAAGAACTTGACTGGCCCGCACAGAGCCCTGACCTCAACCCTATCGAACACCTTTGGGATGAACTAGAACGGAGATTGCGAGCCAGGCCCTCTTGTCCAACATCAGTGTCTGACCTCACAAATGCTCTTCTGGAAGAATGGGCAAAAATTCCAACAGACACACTCCAAATCTTGTAGAAAGCCTTCCCAGAAGAGTGGAAGCTGTTATAGCTGCAAAGGGGGGACCAACTTTATATTAATGCCTATGGATTTAGAATGGGATGTCATAAAAGCTCCTGTAGGTGTAATGTGTAGGTGTCCCAATACTTTTGTCCATATAGTGTATTTCTCATCCACATCTATCTATCGCTTCTGAATATATGGATTTAACAACTGGAGTCTTATGGATTACTTTTATTCTGCCTTTGTGCTTTTTGAAGCGTCAACATTTTGGCTCCTATTTATTTGCATTGTATAGACCTACAGAGTTGAGAAATTCTTCTAAAAATCTTTGACCTTTTTTTTTTTTTTTTACTATAAATCTCCACTGTCAAACAGCCCTCCTAAATGCTCTTCTCTCCTAAGAGTTATTTTGTTTTTGGCAATATGCATTCTTTGTGCATTGTATGGACCTACAGAGTTGAGATATTCTTCTAAAAATCTTCATTTGTGTTCAGCAGAAGAAAGAAGGTCATACACATCTGAGGGTAAATGAAGAGAGAACTTTCATTTTTAGGTAAACTATTCCTTGACTAGAGTCATCATCTTATGTAAGTGTACATCTTTTTAAACATATTTTTCAAAAATACTGTTCTACTCTTTCTGTATAAAAATACTGAGTGCACCTATAACATATATAGGAGAAATTAAAACCTTGGAACATCTGTCATCCAATTTGAATCAAGCATTCAGCAGAACTATGAAATAAGTTTTTTTTTTTTTTTTTTTTTTTTTTTTTTAAAAAGCATATCTATTCAGTTCTACAGAGACATCCCCATTATTATACAATCTGGTTAAATAGTATTGTTCCCCAAGATATAATGATGAGAAGAAATTAAGAAATGATTTAATATTCCTTAAATCATGGTGCCATTTAATGCTTGATTCTGATTGGTTGACAAATTACTAATTGGTTATAAATTGCAAACAATTTCATTTTTTGCAACTTACAAATCTGACTGTGCTTCCCTCCGTTCAAGGTCCTGCTGGGCTCCCAAGGCACAGTTGCCATCTCTGTCTCTTGCATTTTCTAAATGGTTTACTGAAGGCCGGATCCACCTCTTTCTTACTGACAGTTTGCTGCAAAGGGTTCTGCTTCAGGTTACCTGTAAAGCAAAATAATTAATTCATTTTAAGTCAAGGTTACTACTGCAGAAACAAGGGCACAGCTCATCAAACCCATAAACAGTACAATTTGCCACAGAGAACAAAAGTGTTTAGCTATGGAGCAAGCAAGTTACATGTGCATAGGCCAATCAGAACTAAAAACAAACAAACTAAATACTTATACTTGTAAGTTCCATTTACCAAAACTTTGTTTCCTTAAGTAAATGAAGGATGTTGAAATGTCTTTATACCACACAAAGTATCAAAGAGATGTGTGTTTCTAAAAATAATGTTTGCCATGGCACCCTGTGAGGTTGAATTGACGGGCAAGGTCATTTGTCTTTTAAAAAAAAAAAAAGACAGGGGAGACTTGTAGCTCCTCCCTCCAATGTCCCCAAGGACTGAGACCTAAAGTTGAGATGTAAATAAATATAGTAGAACATATAGAACACTGTATCATTTGCTTATGCAAGAACACTCACCATGTTTCTGGAAGTCAGACTCACAAAGCTTCAACTACACATCATTCACTTTAGTAACGCTCTTCAATGGAAAGGTGACCACCTCAGCCAAGGTCACAAATACCTGAACATAAAGGCTGATTTATAATATTTGCTTGACAAATGTGCAAAAAAGTATTAGTTGTATAAAACAGTAATAATAAAAAATTATAATTATACTGTAGTGATGAGTGAAAATTTGTATCCCCATGCATACCTATAATGTGTACCAAATGTGAAAAACAAACAAACAAACAAAACATTAAACAACTTTTCACCTCTTGTCCTAAATGTCACTTCTTATGAGTTTTTATCTGTGCGTTGTGAAGACAACTGTGACAAAAGTTGATTAGGTCTTTTTGGTACTTTCAAGGTACTTTAGTGTCTTTTTTTGGACCTTGACACAAGATAGTTATATTTAATGGAAAAGAGCTGCTTAAAATCTTGTTTTGAGTTCCAAGCAAGAAAATGTGAATTTGGACATCTCCCTGTCCCTCTGATCTCGTCACTTCCTCGGCCATTATCACAAGGCCTTTAGGGAGAAAAAGGTTTAGTGTTAGATAAATTAATAAAAATCCTCTGATACTGCTAAGTTATTTTTATTCGTAACCCCTACATTTTATAGGACAGTTTCCTAGCTAACTGCAATTGTTATAATTTTTAATCATTCGATTGCTAGATTACATCAGGTGTTTGTTAAATCTAGGCTGGCTAACTTTCGTTAAAGTTCATTAAATCTTGGCTTTAACTTCCCTGAATTCCAAAATCCCCCATTATACAAAAGCAGGTGTAAAACTGGGTTAAATACAGGCTATATACCTTGATAGAGTGTTTATATTCCTTGACACACAGGAGATGACGGTGTTCAGGTGGTGACCGTTTATTTTCAAACGAAAAGGCGGGAGGAGGCACGCTGACACAGGTCAAGTTAAAGTTAAAGCTTGTGGGTGAGGGACTGCATGATGCAAGTGCTTTGATCAAGTGCTGTGTGATTTATATAAATAAGACAAATATTGTTTTTGAGTAGCACATTTTGTGAAGATATCAATAAATAAATTAAAACATGAACACATGTATACACACAGTATATGTACTGTATACACACACACACACACACACACACACATTCAGCCCATCATAGTGCCCATTCTTACCCCATGCCCAGATGACACCCAGATAACCCACTTAAATCCCATGTGGGGCCCACTTGGACATGTTGGCTGATGTGGCATTAAACCTGAATAACCCACTTCAACTACTACACTGTATATATGAGATAGTCTTATAAAATGAGAATGTGCAAAATGATTGACAGGCAGAATCAGAAAGCACATCAAAGTCTTCTCATTGCCTTGTTAAAGATCGCGGTCCCCGGACACATCTTTGTTTGCTGTTTACAAAGTCTAGTGCTGTCACAAAGACCAATGAGATGTCTTAGGACAATTATTTCAGTGATATCTTTCAGAGAGTAGAACATTTTTCCATTCCTTTCCATAAAAAACAAAATCGCTTACAGCACCTGGTGCACTCAGTAATTATTCTTTGTGATTAACATTTTTTTTATTGATTCATATATTTAACAAAGAAAAGCAAAACATATACAAACAGAATCAATACTTAACCCCCACTATTAACCCCCAGTCCCCACCCCGACCCCCAACAACACCCCAGTGGTCACACATGATTATAGACACACACACACACACACACACACACACACACACACACACACACACACACACACACAAATAAATATATATATATATATATATATATATATATATATATATATATATATATATATATATATATATAATAATAATCACACATATTACCACTATACCTCTCTCTCCACTGCCACTCCCCAAGAGCCCTCCAAAAACACCAGATATTTGCCCCATTTCCCCACAAACAAGTCCAAATTTCCCAGTTTTCTAGATGACCCTTCCTCAAAACCCACCACCCTCCCCATCTCCGAACACCACTCCTGAAATGGGGGTGCTCCAGCCGACTTCCATCCCCTTAAAACTATTTGTCTGGCGATCATGACATTGGTTAGGACCTAACTCTTTATGCGCCTATTCTCCACATCGATGGCCGCCCCATCGCCCAAAACACAGAGTCTGGGGCAAAATGAAATTTGAGTGCCCAATACATCACACATAAAACTCTGAACCTTCAACCAAAACTCTTGGATCTTAACACACCACCAAAAGACATGGGTTGTGTCTCCATCTTCCGATTGACATCGCCAGCAGGTGGGTGTGTCTTTAAGACCAATCCTACACAATCTAGAGGGTGTCCAATAGAATCAATGTAAAATCTTGAATTGCATAAGGTGTACCCTTGCATCTCTAGATGCAGACTTTATGTTTTTTGTTTTTTTAAATCCTAGCACACACTCCCTCCTCCAATACCAAGTTTAAATATTTCTCCCATAATCTTTTGGTAGAAGTTAAAGCTCCATCCCCCAGACTCTGAATTAGCAGGGAGTAATACACTGATGCCTCATGACCTTTTCCAAAAGCAGTAATCAGCTTTAAGGGGGTGTATGCTACTCCCAAATACAGTACAGAGCAGGTGTAAATACCTAAAAAACTGTGATCTGGGAATCCCAAAATGTTGAACCAAATTTTCAAAGGATCTCAACTCTCCACTTCCATATAGGTCACCGAGTGTAGCAACCCCCCTCAAATCCAGTCTGACCAGCAGAAAGTGGACTTATTAATACATAATTTTGGGTTCAGCCATATGCTCGAGGCAACTTTTAAATAAATGTCAGAATTAAACACTCTGGACACTTTTGTCCATACCGAGGCGAGATAACGGGGTGTAACTTAACTTCTCCGGTTAGTTTGATAGAAAGGCTTTGCAATGGTGAAATAGGGGCAAGAAATTCCTGTTCAATACAGAACCAGGCAGGGGCTCTCTTAGGTGCAAGCGAACAATGAGCCAAATGTCTGAGACCAAATGCATAATAATAAAACAAAATCTTGGGTAGGCCTAGCCCACCTTTGTCAATCGACCTATGCATCTTACTGAAATGTAATCTGGGATGTTTACCATTCCAAATGAAGGACTTCGCTATGCTATCAAATTGCTTGAAATAAGAGAGGGGGACATCTCTAGGGAGAGACTGTAGAAGGTAGCTGAATTTTGGAATACAATTCATTTTAATAACATTAACCTTCCCAATGATAGATAAATGTAATTAAGCCCACCTGCCCACATTGCTCGAAAAACTTTTTATTAAAGGGTCAAAATTAACTCTAACTAAATCACACAAATTTGCTTGGAATAAAATACCCAAATACTTAATGCCCTGTTTGGGCCACTGAAAGGCGCCTGGCTGAAAAGCCGTTACTGGGCAGTATTCTGTCAGAGTCAAAGCTTCAGATTTAGACCAATTAACTCTGTATCCCGAGAACTTAGAAAAGGAATTAATAATTTTGTGGAGGCAAGGCATAGATCTAGTAGGGTCAGAGACTAATAATAAAATATCATCTGTGTAAAGCAAAAGCTTATGCATCCTACCTCCTGCCACCACCCCTGTAAAATCATCTTCCTTTCTTAACGTGGCTGCCATTGGTTCCAGGGCAAGACAGAACAATAATGGGGAAAGAGGGAAACCCTGCTGGGTGCCCCTATCCAGAGTAAAATAATCTGAATTTAATCAATTTGTTTGTACCGCTGCTACAGGGTGTCTATATAGTAACTTGATCCAACCAATAAATGTACTCCCGAACCCATATATTTCCAAAATCTTAAAAAGATAATCCCATTCTACCATATCAAAGTGACCAGAGTCTGATCATTCGCCATTGACCACATGATATTGATGAGACGCCTGATGTTATCAGAAGAGCTGCGGCCCCAAATAAACCCCACCTGATCTATCTATATATAAGAGATGTCATAACTTAATCAGTTAGCTAAAATTTTTGACAATATTTTTACGTCTAGCTGGATCAGGGAAATTAGACGGTAACTCTTATACTCGCTTGGATCTTTGTCCTTTTTAAGCATCACACTGATCGGGGCTTGTGTCATGGTTGATGGATCATTCTTTAATTACCTCACCAAGCTCCTCCAAGGTTATCACAGAATCAAGAGAGTCAGTCTTCAGTTTAGGAAGATCTAATGGTTCCACAAAGTTTCTAATATCTTCATCAGTAGACGATGACGTAGAACTATAGAGATCAAGGTAGAATTCTTTAAAAGCATTATTAATATCAATGGCCGAGGTAAATATTCCACCACCAGCAGATTTCACTGAGGGAATGGTAGAAAAAGACTTTCTCTGCTTTATATATCTAGCCAAAAGCTTCCTTGCTTTGTCCCCTGACTCAAAGTATGACTGTCTTGCCCTAAACAGCCAAAACTCCACCTTCAGCGACAAAATAGTATTATATCTGTATTTCAATCAAGTCAATTTTCTGAGGCCATCAGACGACATTCAGTGCTTCAGTTCTGCCTTGGCACTTTTAATATTCCCTTCCAACTCCACGAGTTCTCGTGCCTTGGATTTTTTGATGAATGAGGCATACTATATGATCTGACCCCTAAGAACCACCTTTAGTGCCTCCCAAGCCATGCCCACAGAGGATACTGTGGACCAATTGGTCTCCATATAAACATTGATTTCAGCCTTTAACATTTGTTGAAATTCAGGATGTTTGCAAAAGGGATACATTAAAGTGCCAACTATATGATTTCTTTTTCTCTGAATGTGGCAACACCTTTAAACTCACCAGGGCATGATCTGAGACTAAGATGTTTCCAATTATGCAATCAACAACAGATGAAATGAGGGACTTAGATATAACAAAAAATCTATTCTAGAATAAATCTTATAGACTGATGAAAAAAATGTATAGTCCCTACCAGATGGGTTCAAAAGTCTCCAAATATCTGTAAGACCAAGATTTTTACACATCCTGTGAAGCATCAATGTTGCTCTAGGGGGCTTGCACACTTTTGCTTCACTATGATCAAGGACTGAGTCCATAAAAAGATTGAAGTCTCCTCCCAATATTATATCATGAGGGGTGCCAACAGCTTGCAACATCCCTTCAAGATCTATAAAAAAGCCCTGATAATCAACATTAGGTGCGTAAATATTAGCCAAAATAAGATTTTGCCCCTGAATTTCTGCTAAAACAATAATGACTCTTCCTAATTTATCTTTAATTTGTTTGAGACATTTTAATTGTAGATGTTTACTAATCAGTGTAATGACTCCCCTGCTCATACTTGAGCCAGCACTAAGGAAAACCTGTCCATCCCATATCTTCCCAAAGTTTTCAGATTCCTGCGGGGGAATGATGCGTTTCTTGAAGAAATACTATATCACATTTCTTACGCTTAAGAAGAGAAATAACTTTCTTTCTTTTTATGGGGTGCCCCAACCCATTCACATTCCACGTGGAGAGAGACAATCCACTCATATTAACATTTGACATTTTGACATATTAGAAAAAATAGATTGTATATCAAAAACAAAATTATAAAGACCACATTCCAACATTAGAGCAACAATCAAACCCCGAACTTCCCCCCGAACCAAGCATTAACCCCGCACACGACAGTGTCCATCCCTCTAAACTCAAATTGTCCGTGTACGCCTATGAGAGCCCCCGTGACAACTTTGCCTTCGGAATGCTCAAGTCTGGAACTGACAAAAGATAATCTGGAACTGACAAAAGATAATCTATAAAACAAACACCAGCCAATAGGTGGAATAAACACAAAGAATGTGTAGATTCATCCACATAACTGTCCCAAAGGTGTGTTCCTCCACAAAGCAAACTCCAGCACTATATAAATAAATAAAAAATAAAAAATAATTTAAAAGCCGCTCATTTTCCTTGGACAGTCAAATGAATGTTCAGTGAGCCGGCTCATTCGACTGCTACATGAGTGCAACAAATGACCTAATCACTCCAATGTCCTGCAAGAAATACTCCACAAAACAAACTCCAGCCAAAAGGAGCCATAAGCACAAAGAACGTGCAGATTCATCCACAACACTGTCCTGAAGGAGTGTTATTCCACAAAACAAACTCCAGCCGCTTAGTGGAACCAGCACAAAAAGAAATAAAAAAGGCGCTCAGTTCCTCGAACAGTCAAGTGAATGTTCAGTGAGTCAGGCCCACTTGGCTGCAATGTGAGTACCACAAAATAACTTACCTACTCCATTGACTTTATGAAGGAATATGCTTGAATGTAAATGTTTTGCGGTCATCCTTAGCATCTATCCTCAAATTGACAGGGAACATCAGTGCAAAAGCAACCTTCTGTTGATGTAAGAGTTTCTTGCATTCCTCTCTTGTTGAATTTGCAAAGTCTGGGAACAAGAAAATGCTGTGGTTTTTCCTAGAAAGCCCTCCTTTACTCTTCGCCTTGCGTAACACGAGATCTTTATCGGATGATCTCAGAAATTTGGCCAGAATTGATCGGGGCCTGTCTTCCTCAGCAGATCGCTGAGCTGGAACCCTGTTAGCTTGCTCGATTTGTTCAAGACTGTCCCATGTCTAAACCATGCCAAAGCTCAGTGCACTTAACCCACACTAAATCCACACTAGCACGAATACCGCTTCGGAGTGGTCTTTCAGGCTAAGTGTATCCCAGTGTTCATCACCATCAGGAGCCACACCCCGCCTACCCGAGCGATCGGTGTATTTTCGACATGATGACGTAAAGGGAAGCTTTACAACATAAGTTTTATATATATATATATATATATATATATATATATATATATATATATATATATATATATATATATATATATATATATTTTTTTTTTTATTTATTTTTTATTAAGTTTTATACAGTGTGTTGAGAAACAAAGTAGAAGAAATTGCTTATATTTCATATTTTAGAGCAGTTATGGACAATGCAATTTTACAGTTAAACAGTTTTTAAAGTATTGAAAATCAAAATGAGACAAAATAATTAACTTTCACAATTATTTTCACACAATAAAAACATGATTTTTTTTTTCTTTCTACAGCACCATACACTTCCAACAACCAGTATGTATGTATCAGTGTATTAATAAATGAAAAGATGGATAAAATTTCACTTATTATTTTAAGTAGGCTATAACAGTCACCGCTACCAAAAACAATCAGTCTTCAGCTGCATGAAAATACAAAAACAGCTGTCACAACCAGCATCAACATTGTTAAATCTCAGTGTCCCAACGAGCAATCAAAAGTTATCCACACACTGGCAGTCTTCACGTACTTGCACACTAGTGGTCAAGCACAGAGTGGGTAAGTAGGCAGGACCTAAACGTCAAGTGGTGAAATTGGGCAGGGCCTGAATCGTTCAAAAACAGTTCCTGTGATTGGTCAGTAGTGTTCGAGGAGGAGGAGGAGTCTGCATTAAATATATACACTTCGAAGTGGTGTGCGGATGTGTTATATGGTAGTACTTAACAGCACTTTAAACAGCACTGCGAGCACCACAACATGTGGCTCGCTGTTGTCATAATATTCCTGGCCGTATTGGCAATTGTCTTTAAAACTGTATGGGGAACTTCTGGACCGAACCCTTTTGATATCGACACCCGCGAGGCTCTGAAACCCATCGTGTTGGACCGAAAGGTGAAGAACAAAGTGCTGAAACAAGGTGAGTTTCAGTACACACGTATACAGTTGATACAATCACTGACTACAGTAATGAACCCCCGTTACACAACTTGATCTGGTTGTAGCTTTGCTGGTCTTGATGTTTACCGTCTATATTCTTTATTAACTGTCAGTAAATGCAATTTTCAGCCCGTGTTTACAATTAAGATAAAAAAATAAAAACCTTACATAGAAGACTGAATTCCAGATTTAACAGAAGGCTGCGTTCTCCGGAGGTCGCATTTCTCGACCGCATACGTCATCGAGGCTGTCTCGTTTCATAAAAGCGAGTAGGACACTCGGAATGCAGCCTTCGAATGCGACATTCTTTCACGGGAATTCGGAGGATGCATGAGGTGTATCCTTCGTCGGTCCTCATAAGCCACAATTATTTGCTTTAACGGAAATGTCTAAAATAAATAAATAAATAACGCCAATTTGCCCGTAAAAATGATGTTCGAACGCAAGTAATGTTAATTCCCAAGATGAAGTACCTCAGTAGATGGGTGCAGAGTATATAATATGTATTATTATAACTTCCAATTAATTTAGTCAAGTAAATAACACTATGTAACACAATTTTTGTTCCTGGATAGTAAGTGTTATTTCCTAATTGCTTATGCCTCAAAAGTATAGAAAATGTCTATTATACCCCACAAACGTTGCTTTTGTGACCAGGGCAGTGATATTTTGAAATTTACCTATTTACAATGAGAAAACAGGCGAATTTGTGTCTTTTCGTTCACATAAAGTCAGAAAAAAACAACAACATATGAATCAAAAATGCTTCTTTATCTGTGGTCTGACGAAGACACCAGCTTTGACCTTTGCCCCAGACAGCTTAGGCAAGAAGTCTTGAAGGTAATTGAAGGCTGCCGACTCCTTATCTAGGGCTCTGACAAATTGTTTCATAAGGCCCAATTTGATGTGCAGTGGTGGCATCAGCACCTTCCTGGGGTCCACCAGTGGCTCCCACTTGACGTTCCTCCCCACAGAGAACTCGGTCCGCTGTGGCCAGTCCCGCCTGCGGTAGTGCGCCTTGGTGTCCCTGCTGTCCCAAAGGCAAAGATAGCAGGGAAACTTGGTAAAACCGCCTTGGAGACCCATCAGGAATGCCACTATTTTGAAGTCTCCTATGACCTCCCTGCCATACTCATCATACTTCAAGGCATCCAGCAAGGTCTTGATGCTGTTGTAATCCTCTTTGAGGTGCACCGAGTGAGCCAGGGGAAGATACGGGTACTTGTTACCATTATGGAGCAGCACGGCTTTCAATATTACTTTAGTATAAATACATGTTAATTTGGATTCATATGTTGTTTTTTTCTGACATTATGTGAACGAAAAGACACAAATTCGCCCATTTTCTCATTGGAAATAGGTACATTTCAAAATATCACTGTCCTGGTCACAAAAGCAAAGTTTGTGGGGCCAAAATAGCCATTTTCTATACTTTTGAGGCATAAGCAATTAGGAAATAACACTTACTACACAGAAAAAAAAAAAGAAAAAACAAAACAGAAAAACAGTTGTTGCAGTGTAATTGCATTAGCATTAGATTATGTCTGCATGTGCAGGCTGCAATATTGTGTGATTGTTTCATTGACATATTGATTGATTTGTTGACTTACAGTGGCAAGGTTTTTATAAAAGCAAGGTTTAAGCCTGTAATTTCCCTTGTCCAAAACTTTGTTTTTGCTTTTCATGTCTAGGCTTCCTGGCCAGTAAGATCCCCCAGGACTTGGATGCAATAGTAGTTGGAAGTGGGATTGGTGGTTTGGCAATTGCTGTTCTGTTGGCTAAAGTGGGTAAAAGAGTTCTGGTTCTTGAGCAACATGACCGGGCTGGAGGATGCTGTCACACTTTCACAGAGCAAGGCTTTGAATTTGATGTTGGTAAGAACCTTTTTGAATAGCTTTGATCAGTCATGTCGTACCCAGAGGGTTAAAGTACTGTACCACTGATATAGGCAACCTGACCAAACATTTGCTTGGAACCAAATCAGGAATTGCTGTGGCAAAGAAAAGCACAGTTATCAAGTAACTTGCACACGTCGGAATATCTAAATCATGTGATTGTCCAGTTTATTTATCAGTCTGCCTCTTAAGTCCCATATTAAAAGTACAAAGCAAAAACATCAAAACATTTCAGGTTATTCACTGATTTAAATCTATTTCATCTGAAATGTAGCACTGCATACATTAATTTCCAATTGGTCTTCTCAGTGGTTTGTGGTGATCTGAATTGTTAGGTATTCACTATATTGGGGAATTGCTGGATCACAAGCCCTTTCGCTGCATGATCGACCAGTTAACCAATGGACAGCTGCAGTGGGAGCTGCTGGAAAACCCCTTTGACCATGTGGTCTTGGGTCCCCCTGAAAACCGACGCAAATACCCTATCTACAGTGGCCGAAAACGCTTCCCGGAGGAGCTGAAAAAGTGCTTCCCAGGGGAGGAAAAAGCCATTGATGAATATATGAGACTTGTGAAGGTGAGTGACAGATGGTTAGTAATGGGTGGATTTGACCATATCACCCTTATTTTGTGATAATGACTGGCATGTATATTATCCTGCTTATTACATAGCTACTTACTAAATAAATAAATACATGGTCATGAATTTTTTTTTGAAAGTCTGGACGCGGGTCCAAAGGGGGGTGCTGTATCGCTAAAAAAGTTTATGCTTAAAATGTTAACGTCTCCGTATACATAAGTTAGGCATATGAGGTATCATTTGAAAGCTTAGAATCTGAACTTCTGCATTTATGTTTCTTAAAATAACAAAATAAGGCCTCAAAACATTCACGTTGAATATTAGCACCCCCCAGAGGTAACGGTGCAGAAATATTTATGTAAAAATAAAAGTCCTTCACATAGCACATAAATGGACAAGTCATACATCAAATGAAAGCTCTCACTATCAGGAATGTGACTGTATAGTTTTTTGTTTTTGTTTATTTTTGTTGCCCAAATACCACAGTTCAAAAGATTTTCAAAAGAAGGTCATCAAAAGAAGGTCATCAAATACAAATGTCTCTTTTGTGCTCAGATAACTGCTGCTTTAAGCCCCAAATAGCTAAATATGCCATTGTTTACTTGTCTGTGAGCTTGATTGGCTGAATAATATATTATTATATCTTAGATGTCCAGAACAAAATATGCCATCCAGAAGGCATGCAAAACAAATCATCAGAATATGTTTTCGACTATTGATGATAAAATGCGGTTTTATATCACCGCAAAGGGGAGGATCTGAACTTTCTAATTGAACTTAGATTGAGCTTCTAGTCCACAGAGGATGAGATACTCAATGAAATAATGAGAGTGGTGCTTGAACTGAAGATTTGACTGAATGTCTGTGGACGAGCACATCTGTGAGGGCTAAAATGCGTTAGTGTGCCACCTACATTTCATATCTGCATATTGTGATGGAATGTGATAGAGAAAAACATATTTTATTTAGTACTTACTGCCACTTAGTGGAATAAAATAAGACTTTTCAAAGAGAGGTTTAGTGAACAGAACCAGAATTACACGTTTACAAATTTAGGAGGAAAAAAATATATATATATATATATATATACTGTATATATCAAAAAAATTCTGTTTATCATTAGATTATAAATGCATACAATATTATTTATGAATAATTTGAGTCTTTTTTTATTTTATTTGGGGGGTTCTCTGAAAAATGAGACAATTTGTTTGCAATTTGTGAATGGTGTGTGTGAATGGTGAGCTTTTAAAAATGAGTGTGAAAAATTGCAGATGGCAGCCCAAAAATGGACCAGAGTTTAAGGGGATAAAGGAATATTCTGGGTTCAATTAAAGTTAAGCTCAACTGGCAGCATTTGTGGCATAATGTTGACTACCACAAAAAAATATTTTGACTCGTTCCTCCATTTTTTTTTTTTTAAACAAGCAACAAAAAAAAAAGCAAAAAATCTGGGTTACAGTGAGACACAATAGAAGTGAATGGGGCCAATCCATAAATGTTAAAATATTCACTGTTTCACAAGTATAGCCACAAGACATAAACAATATGCCTATTAACATAATTTCAGTGTTATAAAACCACTTACAAACCTTTTCTGTGTAAAGTTATTGACAATTTTACAACTTAGTTGCCATGACCAGGTAATGTCAACAAACCCTAAAACAATAAAATGACTGTAAAAATTAAGATTTAAACAACTTTATAGCTCATAATAATAAAGTTTTAATGCAAGTGCTTTTATCAAATTAAACCCTGTGTTTGGCCCCATTCTTTTCCATTGTGTCTCACTGTAACCCAGATTTTTGATTTTTTTAAAGAAAAGGAGGGATGAGATTAAATTATTTTTTGTGGTTTTCAACATTATGCCACAAATGCTGTCGATTGAGCTTAACTTGTATTGATCCCGGAATACTCCTTTAAATTACTATATGGTTTTTAGAGTGAGAAACAGGACACAAGTCCAGCGGTCAGTTATACAGTGTTGCTAAGAACAACAGTCATTATTCAAAAACATTTCACAACTGAATCAGAATCAGGTATTCCAGAAATATATATATTTTTTTTAGCCGTTTAGTAGCCATTTTTAATGCCCTTATGGGTTAAAGATGATTTTTGTTTTTATGTAATAAGCAGCTGTGTCCGTTCCCCCCACAATTATTGCCCCTGTCAGATGCATTCATTCAAGAGTGGTGTGACTTTTCAAAAGCACCAAAGGTCGAATTGGGACACTTCAGACCACAAATGTTTATTAAAGTTCATGAATCTGTTTTGCTGATGTGGACTATTATGTAATTGCACTATAAATTGGTTAGAACTGAAACAGAAGCAATGTTTTTTATCTACTTTTGCAGAGCACCCATTAATAAGCCTAATCAATTCACAGAGTATAACACTATGAAAATGTAACTGATTTTTAATATTTCTGTCAGAATGTCGGAAATAACGGGTGGTTCATGATCCTGCTGAAGCTCCTCCCGACTCCTTTCGCAAACTTCCTGGTGTACACAGGCCTGGCTAATCGTCTCTCTTCCTTCTTTCGCTACGCATCCCGCAGCCTGACTGATGTGGTGAATGAACTTACACAGAATAAGGACCTGAGAGCTGTACTTTGCTACAACTTTGGAACCTATGGTGAGATAATCCACTTGCATGGCTTGTCTAGGTGGTGGAGGTCTTTATAAGTGATCACACTGATAAACTGGAAATTGTGAAGATATTAGTTGTTTCATGCCTAGGTTTTATAAATAAGATTTTCTGATGCACATAGCTCACAGCTTCTCACTTTTTTTATAGCTTTTTAACAGCTTTTGATTCTAAAGGCTGAAACATTCTGTACGCAACCACGTGAATGCAGATGTTTCTAGCTACGTAAGCTCAATTTCTTGCGTTGTTGCTTTCCAGAATGTGTCAGATCGATATAGCATGAGATAGTACGAGAAGGATATAGCATCAGGCAGAGCTACAGAAAGGTGTGGGAGCTCCCAACCCCCAGCAAAGATACAGGGAGCCCCTAACCTAACCCTTTCCCTATCCCTAACCATGCGTGGAAGTGACACCCCCATTTGGAGATCTCCGGCCTGCAGCTATACCTACTTGATTCATACTGTAACTTAACGCAAGTACGCCTTGCATTCTCAGCGTTACCACAAGGGGCGCTATAGTGGACATAAGTGTGAACTTTCGGTTTCTGCTGCGAGTTTTCTCTTTCAAAACAATGACTGTCATGTCAGAGCAACAGTTTAAAAGAGAATATTGCTGAGCAAGTCAATATATTTATAGCAACTTACCGGAATAATAACACATCCAGTTAAATGGTACAGACTTTTGAAGGTAACACTATTGCCCTCTTGAGTACTGAGGTTTGTAATTCAAAAAGGCACGTCAACTATGTTTAACCTGACTCGAATCTGCTTACGCGTAATTTTGTACTTTTCTGGCCTAAGGGTGTTCTTTTTGTTTATGTTCCGATGTTTGTGTTTGTGTCTGAACAGGTAAAATGCCCAAAGAAGCAAGCTTCTCAATGCACAGTTTGATTGTGTGCCATTATCTGAATGGTGCCTGGTACCCGAAGGGTGGTGCTAGTGAGATTGCCTACCATATGATCCCGATCATTGAGAAGGCAGGAGGGGCGGTGCTTGTTAGGGCACCTGTCAACCGAATACTCCTCAATGACACTAAAGAGGCTATTGGTAATACCTAAAACTTCTTGCCCCTGACTTGCAGCATTTTCTTTCCTTATCTGTTATACATTTTATGAGACTGAAAATGATACATTTTACTGTTAATTATAAACAAGACTATTATACATTTCTAAGCTTAAGATGTTTTCTATCTTTTTAATGAATATTCTGTTGTGTTGGCATTGATGCAGGTGTGAGTGTGATGAAGGGGCAGGAGGAGGTGCACGTACACGCTCCAATGGTGATTTCAGATGCTGGAATCTTTAACACCTACCAGAAGCTCCTACCAAAAGACGTGCAGGCCATGCCAGGTGAGAGAGAGAGCCTGACGTTACGCCAAGGTTAAAAATTACAATAGAGACATTTTTAAAACATGATGGTAGGACATCATTGATAAAGTACAACTTTTTGGTACTGATGTCTGATATTTATGGTGCAGCGATCCAGAAACAGCTGAGTATGGTGCAGAATGGAGATGGTGGTCTCAGTATTTTCATTGGACTGGATGGGACGAAAGAGGAGCTGGACCTAAAAGCGGATAATTACTGGATCTTTCTTGAGAATAACTTGGATGACCTGTGAGTTCAATTGTGTGCATTTCTAAACCATTTTCCTCTTAAACACTAGTGCTTCTCTTATTCTATTTCTTTCACCAGGGTGGAGGGGTACATGAAGGGGAAGAGGGAAGAATCTGCTAAGAATATCCCTCTGCTTTTTGTGGCCTCACCCTCTGCCAAAGACCCAACCTGGCAGGAGAGAAAATCAGGTAGAGGGAGCAAACATTCAATGTAGAAGGAAGGCTGATAGGCCTGCCATGATTGCAGTTGCTCTAATCCCTCATGTCTACGGTTTTTCTCTATTATTTATCATTTGAAATCAGATTGCAATATGACTTTTATGTGTCCTGTATGGTTTACGTGTTCTTTTGCTATTCCCCTTGCAGGTAAATCAACCATAACTGTTGTTAGCTTTGCGAACTATGCATGGTTTGAAGAGTGGAAGGATGACAAAGTGAAGAATAGAAGTGCAGATTATAAAGAGCTGAAGGACACATTCATCAGTAGCATTGTAGAGGTGGTGACTCAGATCTTTCCCAAGATCCAGGATAGGGTATGAACTTCCACAAACCTATCTGCATCTCTCTCCTGCCCTTTTATTTTATACCCTTCTTCACAGATTTGCTTCTTTTTTCTTTTTGTCTCTCTCTCTCTCTGTAGATTGAATTTGTGGACGCAGGCACTCCAATCACAAATCAGCATTACATTGGTGCACCTAAAGGGGAGATCTACGGCGCTGATCATGGACTTTCTCGCTTTAGCGTGGAACTAAATGCCACCATCAGACCACAAACTCCCATTAAGAACCTCTTCCTCACAGGTGAGTGTGTCTAAGTTTGCTTGTGTGTGTTTATGTATGCAAGACTGTCATGCATTAGGATAATATTTTGCAAATATATAACTGTAATGATGGCAAAGGGGCATTACCTGTTTTGAAATTTTTGGATGCATTTTCATTTTTGAACTTTGCTTACAGGCCAGGATGTATTTTTGTGTGGTTTTGCTGGAGCATTGGCAGGAGCGCTGACGTGTGGTTCAGTCCTCCTGAATCGCTATCTTCACCTGGATGCTATCGCCCTAGCCAAGAAAGTCAAGAATGTCAATAGCAACAAGAAGAAACAATAAGTATCAGAGTGTGCTGCCTCATAATCATTTAGATGTCAGATATGACTCAGGAGAACAGTCCAGTGAGGAGGCCATCTGTGTGATTTTAAAATTAAGCACTGAACTGCTTTAAAACACTGTACCCAGGTATTGTATTTGTACCTATTTTGTAACAATGTTAGAAGTCATTTAGGTAGCAGTTTATTTTACAGTACTGTTCCACATTTACATGCTATATAATTACAACAACTATTGTAATTACTAGTGCTAACCCTAACTTTATCCCATGTTAAGTACATGTAGTTACCTAATATTAGTCAGTACTCCCTTGGGTAAGTACACTGTAAGTATACTGAAAGTACACGTACTCTAAAATAAAGTGCAACTGTCATTTATTGGCAAAGAGTAAACCAAGTGCCTTAGTGCTGTAAAATGCACTTTTAAATCTTATTATTTTCTATCTTGTTTTTAAAGTACATCAAAAGGGAAAGAAATTAGGTTGAATTGTCTAAATTGACTTGTGTTTGGTGTGCCCGTAAAAAATATTTTATTGCATTAAGATTTTTTAAATTATTGTAAATGTAGGCCCAATTTGAGGTTTTTATTAAGGGTTTACATCCTACTGTCTTTCTCAAATGATATGTTTGAGAAGCCTTCTGATGATTTACTCTTTTTTTAATTTATTTTTATTTTTTTAAAGGTGCACTCAGTAACTTTTGTCTTTGTGTCATCTTGGACTTACACTGACACCTAGTGGCTTGGATGCAGCATCATTTAAAATCAATAGTTTTCAGTTTCAGATGCCATTGTAGAAATGTAGTACTCACAGTCAGTCATGATCACTTTAATCAATGAGTGAAAGTGTCAAATAACAGGACGGTTACTGAGATTAAGTGAGTAGTATTCGTCTGGTCATGTGATTCTAACATGTCAGCTCCCATGTGCGGAACCTCTCTATGTAGAATAAAACAGCTTTTATAAGGTTATTGATATGACTGGAGTCTTCATTTTAATGTGAGTGGTCATTATTTCCTACATATATTGCAAAATTACAATTCATGTCTTTAGGAGTTAAATGTTTTTAATGAGGAAAAAAATTACTGAGTGCATCTTTAAGTTGGAGTGATATTTCTGAGTTATATGAACCTGGTTATCAATAAATCCACTCATCAATATTTGAATTTAATAATTCATTAATTCATAAACAGCAATAAATATGTTAATTTGAATACCAATGTTTCTATGCGTAATGTGGTTGCTAGACTGAATCTCCTTTTTTAATGGAAGATCTTTTATTTGATAATTATTTAATTTTTTTTAACTTATTTTCCAATCAACAGTAAACACTACTTTAGTAAAATCTAAATTATGCTCTGCTATCTATGATTTAATGACAAGATTTAAAACTTTAAAGATGTCTAAAGTTGCTTCATGACACTTTGCAAGAGTAGGCAATCTTGGTAAAGGTTTAATTCAGATTTTTTATTTTTATTTTTTTATTTATGCTTTTTGTGTCAAAACAAAAAAGAAAGACATATTCACAGGTGTAAATGGTCTATTATCATAGGAGAAAAGTTTGGTTAAGGAGTTAAAATAAAAGGGGTGAATTCCAGAAAAACAATCCACAGTTGTTCATTGGCTAGCTCAGTGACAGCGACCAGTATAAATCTCGCACCGAGCACGAGTTCTTGTTCAAAATCATGGCAAAGAGCGATTAAAGGTCGATGTTAGTGATCGTAATTAGTTGACAATCATATTCCTGCTCAGGTGTTTGGATGACATTGTTAGAAAAGGTAAGTTGGAAACTTTATCCATTATTATTGTTTTAATATTTTCGAAAGAGCTTATATCTAAAACAAATGAACACGTTATCCATACAACAATGTGTGCTTATCACGTTATTAATTAAGTTAAATGGTAAATAAACACAATTTTAATTCGACACACGATGCTACGAATAAATTCAGAAGTCGAGACACTTAAATTTGGGCCTCTCGAGCCGATTACATTGGAAGAGTCAAATACTATATAGATTCAGTCACCTAATTTTAGTCTTAGTTAACCAATTTAGTGCAAAATTTGGAAAACGATTTAATGCTAGCCTGTCATTAATGCTGTCAGTCACTGACAGCCTGTCGAAATTTACCATCATTTAATAATTATTATTCATTTGTATTTTTCACGGAGTTTTAAGATATTATATGATTAAGTATTTATTTAATATTAAATTTATTCAGTTATGCACTGTTAAATAACGCAATGCAGCCCATATGGCTAGCCAACAACAGAAAGCCATGACAAAGCTTGGATTTTCTTACGTTATATCGTTATTTCGCACACAATAATTTTTTCTCTCTTGCAGTAACCCCATTTTATTTTTTAAACATGGGCGACTGCTGTGAGGATCTCTCAGATTACGAAATCTTGGCAGAAATTGGCCAAGGCGCCTACGGGAAGGTGTACAAGGCCCGAGAGAGCCGTGAGCGACAGCGCCTCGTAGCGGTGAAAAGACTGAACATCCCCGAGGACCCGGACACGGGCATCCCTCAGTTCATGATAAGAGAAGTGTCACTTCTGCGAAAAATAGAGCATTTCAACCACCCAAACGTAGTAAAGTAAGTGAAAATACGGTCAGAAACAGTTATTTTGTGGTAAATTTGAATATCACCATAGCATCTTCTTGTAGGTTACTGAATGTATCAGCTGGATGGCAGAACCAGAACTTTGACCTGACGTTGGTGTTTGAGTATATCGACCAGGACTTGTCCACATTTCTCACCAGAGCGTCAGAGAAGGGCCTGACCAGAGACAAAATAAAGGTTTGAGGACACTTGCCTGCTAGTCTGCATTGCTCCTGTCCTCTTTTATAACCTGTGATAGCCCCTTGTTTTGACATGTCATAAATCTTTAATATGAATAGAATACATTATTATGACATACTTTTGAAACAGAGAAGTTGTTTGTTATCCTTTCTTAACGGAGTAGTTCTCCCAAAAATGAAAGTTCTCTCATCAGTTACTCACCCCCCATGGCATCTCAAACTCGTATGACTTTCTTCTGCAGAACTTAAATCCTGTTTTGAAGGATGTATGAGGTCTTTTTGTCCATACAAAAGTCAGTGGGGTTCAAAACTGTAAAGCTTCGAAAAGGACATAAAGGCAGCATAAATGTAATCCATGGCAGTATTTACACTTGGTCACTTCATGCGCTTTTGCTGACTGGATTGCTATCCGATCATGAAAAGAGTAAGACCAAGTGTAAATACCATCCAAGACCGATCCGATCACTCATACCACCTCCGGAATTGGAATGAGATGCATTCCAAACAAAACTCGGTCAAGCGTAAATGCATCTGGCTATTCAAGCCACATATGTAAACTTTACTCCATCCAAAACTACGCTACATCAGCAGTGGAAAAATGCAAAACATAACCTGCTACCGATGCTACCGAGTACTTGCATAAATAATACCAAATTAATAAACTAATGGGCATGGTAGGAGAGACTTAACTTTTTTCTTAATTTCTGCACTGGGTAAAGTCTCTTAGAATGAAATAATAAATCACATCCTTTAAATTTGCTGCCCAGCAATAGCATAATCACGGAAGTGAAATCCATTTTGTTTGCATATAGCGAGGGAATTGAAGATCGGGTTTATATACGTTTGGCGGAGACACATTGTTGTGGCCAAGTGTAAATGGAATGTACTTATTAAATCGAATAGCAATCAGATCAATAAAAATGCACGAAGTGACCTAGTGTAAATATCCACCATACGACTTGAGTGGTTTAATTCATGTCTTTTGAAGCTATAAAATTGCTTTGGGTGAGAAACCAAGCAAAAATGTAGTTCTTATTAACCAAAATACTTCACTTCTGCCCAGCTGGCCTATGCACGTTCATGAAAGAAGCTCATTTACATGTCCTCATGTTTGACACATGTACAATTGCATGTTCACATATGCACGATACAACCAGAAGTTAAATCTTCATATGTGTTCTGCAGAAGAAAGAAAGTCTTACGAATTTGAAATGGCATGAGGGTGAATAAATGATGAGATAATTATGTTTTTTGTGTGTGTGTGTGTGTGTGTGTGTGTGTGAACTGTGCCTTTAAGCTAACAAGTATGTGTTTCTCTTTTTTACTTTCCTCTGAGTGTAGGATGTTATGCGTCAGCTTCTCAGCGGTCTTGACTTTCTCCACACTAACACTGTGATTCACCGGGACCTGAAGCCGGACAACGTGTTAGTGAGCAGTCGAGGGGAGGTCAAGATTGCCGACTTCGGTCTTGCCAGGATATACACTTACCATATCGCCCTCACCCCATGTGTATGGACCTCAGATGAACATTCACAACTCCAAAACTGTGTGGAGTGATATTGATAATGTGTTTCTTTTGTCATTAGTGTGTGTGTGTTTGTGTGTTTAGGTTGTGACTCTGTGGTACAGGGCTCCAGAGGTCCTGCTTCACTCCAGTTACATGTCTTCAGTGGATGTGTGGAGTGCTGGTTGTATCTTTGCAGAGCTTTTTCTGTTGAGGTGAGAGCCAAACAGCACAGTAAATGAACCACTTATCCATTTTTTGAGATGTAGCATCTAGTGGTAGAGCGTTTACTAACAGCTAATCATAACATTTTAAAATACAATTATATCTTACTAATTGCAGAAGTTATTGAACTTTTAAGATATTCATATAGCTTATACCTTGTTTCTCTCTCCTCAACAACATTACCACAGGCCTTTGTTTTGTGGATACACAGAGATCCAGCAGCTGCAAAAGATCTTTGAGTGAGTGAAAGTACTTTGTTGTTCCCAAATGAGTTCATCCTAGATTTAATCCTGATGATGGCATTAATCAAGATACAATTAAGCAGTGTCACACGTAAATATAAGAATATTGTTTTGGTATTCAGTATAACAGCACAATTGCAGGTGTAATTGCTTTCATACAAGAAACAGTTCTATAAACAAGAAGTTTATTTAAAGTAACTTAAACTTGATTTTAGACACAATTAGGGCTGTCAATTGAACGCGTTAATTCAGTACTATTAATTATATTTAAAAAAATAAAGTGTAAAAAAGTTAACGCAATTAATCATTCCCCCGGACCGGAATAAGGAATTTTCCTATCATCGGAGCAATTCAAGTTTGAAGTACCACCTTCATGTTTTAAGAGTCTCAGTCAGCAGGGGGCAGTAAGTGCAACTCTAGTTCTACAGGCAACGCACAGCTGTACAGACAACAAACCACAGTACACAGCTCAAGCTGAACACACCTGGTTGGAGCGCAGCTCCGAATGCAGGGGTCTCGAGATGTGCTTTTCTAAGTTTCAAACTTTTTAACTTGACACAGCGTCCTAAAACACTGTTTTTAATGCGACCTATCCAAAGTGATATGCTCCAAAAGCATTTGTCTGATGCGTGCACATAGACACGTCCTTGGAAAAGCCCTTTTAGGCCCAGTTATTCAAATTTGGACTGACTGACGAATTCATTTGCAAAAAATTGACTTGTTTAATGATACGGGAATAAAAAATATATGTATTATAAAAAAAATTTGTATTGCCTAATCAATGCTTTACTTGTCTGCCACAATAATGTAATAATGTACAGTGTATTTTTATTATCTGAATTATTATATTTATTATATATTATAGTTATTATTTATATATAATTATTTATAATTAGTTTTATTTGGGGGCCTTTCTCTGCAAATATTGATATTTGCGATTTATTGCGGTTAATTTGATTAATTAATCGGAATGTGATGTAATCAATTTGATTAAACATTTTAAAATCGATTCACAGCCCTAGACACAATATAGCAAGTACATTTTTATTTTTGTATTTTGTTTGTGTAGCCAGATATTTTTGATCTGCTAACAAAAACTATTCCAGCCAAGTGATGCAAACAGTGAAACATCCCAGTTGCATTATACTAAATATCCTCACTCTTGAAATGCTTCTTGTCCAATCAAATAAAGTGACCAGAAATCACTGTTGTATAATCAAGATGTAATAATTCAAAACAATTTCTTTTTGTTTACAACTTGTGCTCTCACTTTCAAAGGATTATTGGTTTACCTGGTGAAGATGACTGGCCCATGGAAAGCCCTGTCTGCTACAGTCCTGCCTGGGCCAAGAAAGAGTCTACAACACAACTACTCCCCAGCCTAGCCAATGAGGAGAATGACTTACTGTCTGCAAGTGTTACTTTTAAGAATTGATCTTTAGAGAGATTTTAATGACATTTCGACATGATGATTTTAAATCACATCTAACACTGTACTCTCCATGCAGCAATGTTTGACATTCAATCCAGCTCATCGCATCTCGGCCTACAGAGCTTTGGCCCACCCTTACCTGGCAGCTGAACATTGATGAGTGAAGAAGGCGGAGTCAAAAATTGAGACTGGGCTCCTCCCACCCAACCAGACTGGGGTCCACCAAGAATTTTTTTTATTGTTTAAATAAAACATTTTACAGATTTATTTAATCTGTAAGATTAAATGTCTCAAAAATATTACAAAAAATTTCATTTATATTTTTTATAATGGAAAAAACAGAGTCCAGTACTGTATGATCACTGATGAAATTGTTTGATTTGATTAAGTTAAATTTAATTGATGATACCAAGCATCTAGGGGCTTTGTGTGTGGATCTTTTCTCTTTTCAAACTTGAGGCACAAATATTCTTAGTGAATGTGAACATACTACTGATACTCTGTGTTTAAAAAAACACTCAACAATTATTTGAGCTTATTATTTTTAGCACTTTGTTCATACATTTATGGAACTTCGGAATGAAATGCAGCATTAATTGTTGCTTTAAACTTGTTTTTTTGAACTCATGAGAACAACTTTGTAATAATGACATATGTGTGTGCATTTCAGCACAACTGGTTGTTTAATTTCAGTGAGTACATTTTATGTCATCCAGTTAGTTTTAATGTGCTATTTTAAAGTTCTTTTCAAAAAGTTCTTTTTCTGCGTTGTTTTGTAAGTAAATAAAAAAGGCCTATATTGAAAGTTTTTTTTTTCAAAGGCAAACAATGTTTTGAGTTCTGATCAAATTGTTTGAAGTTTTGTTTTTTGTTCCTCTTTGATGAATTTTATGTAAGCATAAACTAGAGCCAACAGCGCCTGTCTGTTGTTGAATAGATTAATGTTGCTTTGCTTCAACAAGCTTGGTTTTGACATTGTTTTGACCTTTCAGTGTAATTAACAGAAATCTTTAAAAAAAAAAAAAAAGTTATTGTTGTAACCTTTCAATGTATTTAACAAATTGTTTTATTTATTTTTTATTTTATTTTTACATTTGTTCAGTTTCAATACTTAATTTAATGGACATTTAATCATTTAGCAGCTTTATAAGTGGCACCTCGGTAATAAAAATGCAACAACATTTTTTTGCATTGGTTCCTAATAACACTGTCACATTTCATTTGAGGTAATTTCATCTGAATGCAAAAGAGCCAATATGAATCTCACGCTCCCTGTCCAGCTGCCCACAGTTGTGGAAAGTGACCACTGGGAGGCACTAATGCCTCACTAAAATCACTAATGAAAAAGTCATTTTTCCACTAGCACACATGCCATCCATTTAAAACCGATTTAGTTCCAATATATGGTGTGAAAGCTCATGATTTTACACCCCACCACCCACACCACACACACCTTAATTTTTTTTATCTTTACCTGTTTGTGGTAGTTATTTTGTTTACTAAGTAGTATGCTTAGTTCAGCCCTTTAATAAGCAGAGTGACCCCTTAAAATGGATGTAACAGGCCCACGGGCGCAGTCATGGAGGTATTTTTATCTACCTCTCTCTCTCTCTCTCTCTCTCTCTCTCTCTCTCTCTCACCCCCCCCACCCCCGACACACACACACACACCCTAAAAGGGCTTTTGACACTCAGTGGGGCGGTGTGTTTTGAGAGTGTACCCGGACAGAGCTGATCCGAGCGCACAGCTGATCCACACGCAGAGCAAGTAAGTACTGTGCGTTCATTGATTTGTGTCAATACATTATTGTGCAGTTCTCAATCGTGTCTTTCTCAGGGCATGGATGAGCGCTTGTTGTCTTATATTTGAAGTTTTATTGTGTTGCGGATCTTAGATATTTACGCGGCTGTTAAAGTCAATGCCATGTGAAATCGGTTTGACTGTGCTGTTCATTGGATATTCGCAACTCTGGTTACACCTATTTTGAGAATAGTGAACGCAAACCTGTACACCTCAAGCATGACTGCGCTCAATAACTCACTTCAGCATGTTTACTATAGCACGATATGGATATAATACCTTTTCATTTGTTGTCGTTACTTTAATATACTAATGTAAATTCAAGTTATTTACCCTTTTGAAATTTCACCTGATAAGATAGTTTATTTTATTGTTTTGTTAACTGTTTTGAAGGCCATTCGCTACATTTTCTCAGTTGAAAATCACTTTAATGAGTGGTAAAGATCATACATTTTTCTGGGGTAACACTTGACTTAAAGCTTGCATATCTATAGCCTATATAATTCATTATAAAGATGTTCTGGAAACACTTTTCAATTTGCTAACATAAGTAAATGCATTAGGTATCATGAGCAAACAAACGATTACTTTTTACTGTATTTATTAATTGTGGTAAATGTTAATTTACTAATTACTTTATAATGCATTAATGCATTCATTTAGTGTATATAGAAATGAACGTTTACCAATATTAATAAATGCTTTAAAAGTATTGTTCATCGTTTTTTCATGTTAACTATTGTATTAATTAATGTTTACAAGAACAACCTTATTATAAAATGTTACCGATTTTCTTAATATATTCATAATGCCTTGTATTCTTATAAATACAATTTGTATCTCATAAATAAAATGTGTATGTTCTCATGAATACGTGTAAACACAGTTATAAAACATTATAATACATACCTATTAATAGTTTTACCTCTAAAGAGTACTGTTAATGCATTATAACACATGATCAATACCCAGTGTAATGAGTTATATCATGTGTTATAATGCATTACACATTAAAAGTGTGTTACCATAATAGGTAATGTTATCATGTGTTATAACTGTTTATAGGTATTTATAAAAATAAATATTAAATTACACTGTGTATTATATAATGCATTATGTATGTCTTTATAATGCATTATATATACTGTGTGTGTGTGTGTGTGTCTATATATATATATATATATGTATATATATATATATATATATATATACACACACACACACACACACACACACACACACACACACACACACTGTATATACATGCAGGCAAGCAACAATGTAGTGTTTCTTTTTTCACTTAAATTGTATTGCAAGGAATTGTTAGAATGGTGTGCAACATAATGAAAATGACCTTTGAATTGTGCCATTGAATCTTCTTCCTTCTTGATGTAGGACTAGGAGTCCTTGTCCTGCTGTAAGATTATTAGCATGTCTCTGTGTGTATAGAGTGTGTGAGAGGGTTATGACACGTCTAAGCATATGTGACCTGTATGTAGTGTGAGTATAACCAGGGTCAAAGGTTATGCCAATTCCGTAATCTTCTGCCATTTATTTATTGTTTGTTTGTTTATGTTTTCCCAGAATGGTCCTGATTAACACCATACAGTAAATATAGAGTATTAAATGTTGTTTAACCATTCGTTTTACTGCTTGTCTTAAGACTATTATCATGTCTGGTACGACAGCATTAAATATAACCTTGACATTACACTACCTGATCATAGCTCAATATGGGGGCTAAAACTGCTGGAATCCCATCATGGATGTAATTGTAAGTTCATGAACTTGCTCCAGTCGGAATCCTTTGTGATGTAACAGAGCAGAATAGGATGTAACAGGATGTCTCTCACAGTAGGGGGTCTTAAAGACTGGAGTCTCTAAAATAGTCTATCACAATACATAGAAAAATACAAACATTCACAAACAAGTCACAGCACTTAAAACGATGCTAAACCATATAAAAACAAACAGTTCAATGATTTTTCTATACACTCCTTGAAACATTTGATGATTAATTTCACAGATGCTCTCTGTAGTTCAACTAATTCTCAGTTTGACCCCAATTTGTGCTGTCTCTTGTTTCTGCACCTGCTCTTCTTTTGGCACTCCATAAAGGACTGATTGCACCTGTTTTGATGTGTGTGTTTGTACAGTACATGAGCACAAGCACTTCTGCAGTGAAAAAACAAAAACATAAAAACAAACCCAAAGTAATTGGTTTATTAAATGTATCTGGTATTACTTGTTTTTCCTGGCACAGGCCCTGGACTTCTGTTGGCATATAATGAGGCCTGATGATATTTAAATGGAGCTGGTATGGTGTGAATCAGCAAGACATTCCACAAACACACCTGCCATAAACTAGTTGTAGTAAAATTAATCCAACTCTCAAGGTAGAGTGTGCTGATAACATCACAGTCATTACTGTTGGATAGTGAACGTTGCTTTGTGTATGTTTGTGTTTGCGTATGTCCGTGCTCAGCACATGTCCATGTCATATAGAGTTACTGGATTAGGGACTGATGAGTCTAACTGATCCCAAATGTCAACCAGCCACTATCTGTCCTATACCCATATCCTCAAACACCCCCTCCATCTCTCTTTCTTTTGTCACTCTTTCTGTATGATACTCATTTGGATGCACACTGCTATTTTTGTTTATTATGTGAATGCATTACCTTCAGTTCTTTATCTTGTGACAAACCGTAAAATATGTTTTGACCATTATGTTGGCTAATACTTCATTTTATAGTGTTCATATTACACATATTATATTGACTTACTACAATACAATACTGTAAATACAAAGTGTCCATAAATTCCAATGTTAATTCAACGTGGTTGAATTTTTTTGGTATCACTTTGATTTACTTAAAACTTTAAGGCAGCAACTTAAGTTTTAATTTCAGTGGGTTGAATTTTTTTTACAAATGGGTAGAGGGGACTTTTCCTCTTATTTGTTTAGTTTAATTGTTTGTGTGTGTCTGAACACACCATTAACGTTCACTTGTTGGGATATGCACAGAGGTTTCTTTAAAATGTTCAAAGGGGCTATCCACAGAACAGCACTCAATGCTAAATTAATTATACTATATTCTATAATATATTTTTACATTTTTAAAATATTCATCACACACACTCTGCTCTCCTGATTTGAAACTCTCATCAGGGGGTTATGACATGGCTAAGCTTGTTAAATCTCTCATGCAAGTTAGACAAGGCCAGGAGGACACGTATCTCTCTTGCTCTCTGTAGTGCAGACTTTAAAAATAGTAGTCTGACTGAGTAATCTTGCACTTAAATGTATTGGGGTACCTGAAAGATTTTGTACACTGACAAATAATGTGCTGGTGATGTGAGTATTTCCTTACCTTACAATAACTGCCTGAGGCTATAAACCTCTTTGTAAAACCCTCGAGTTTGTCTGTGAGATTGATGAACTTTGTACGTGCTGTGCACACATTGAATGCTTCACTAACTGTGATGCTTTACATTTGACTATTTATTTGCATATAAATTGCACATCATTTTAATTTACATTTTTAGGATGTAGATTTATTTTATATACTTCTAGTGTACACTACTATTACACTGGAAAAATGTTAACCTAAAAATTTGCTTTATGTAGTTACATCTATTTTAGCTGGTTTGGCTCAATTCAAAAATATCATTTATACAATATTTAAAATATTACATAGTAGCCTATAATATACAAATATATTATATTATATTATATACAAAAATATTAGCACTGAATGAACCTGAATACATTAGGTTACACCAACAAAACAAATGTTTTAGGGTCAGCTCAAGTAGAAGTAACAATTGCAGGTTACCACTTTTTATGGTGTATACCACAACATTGGGTTCCACTTTATATTAGGTGTCTTTAACTACTATGTACTAACATTAAAATACATACAATGCAATGTATTTACTGTGTAACTACATGTTGTTCTGCAAAATTCTCACAAGATTCACATTTGCTGCTACTGATTTTGAGGTACGGGTAGGTTAAGCTTGGGGTTAGGTCTAAGAGTTAGGTTTTAGGTTAAAAGTTGGGGTAGGGTTATGTTTAGGGCTAGAGGTAAGGTTAACAGTGTAACTAAAAATGTAATTAAATGCAGTTACTTTAAATGTAAGTACAATGCAACAACATGTATTTACATCAAATGTACAGTATATTGTATCAAAGTACATAGTAGTTTAAAGACACCTAATATAAAGTGGGACCCTGCATTGCATCTCTTTTATTAAGGGTAACTCCAGCAATGCCAAATAATAATACAGAGCAGTTACAACGTTAATGATTGCTTGATGCAGATTTTAGCCAGAATCAGGATGTTCTAACACTTAGTCTTATCTAAGGCATACATGAAAAACTTGAGTGAGGATGGAAATATTTTGTCCAACAACTGCCAATGGATCATAGGAATTATTTCTCAGTAAATATAGTCAACTTGATAATTCCTGTCACCAGCTGCATGGGTTCCATAATAAAAGGACTAAGATTAGACCTTTAGGAATAAGCCTTTATGAGAAAGAATATATTATGTATATCGCAAAATGTACATTAATTGCTGACTTTATAAAATTGCACATACAGTATATATATATATAGTAACAGTTGGGATTCACATTCAGCTGTAGGTTATAACAGAATGGCACAATCATAAAACAAAACATGGCAACAAAGAAAAATATTAAATGACCCCTGTTCAAAAGTCTGCATACCCTTAGTTCTTAATATTGTGTATTGCCCCCTTTAGCATCAATGACAGCGTGCAGTCTTTTGTAATAGTTGTCTATGAGGCCCCAAATTCTTGCAGGTGGTATAGCTGCCCATTCGTCTTGGCAAAATGCCTCCAGGTCATGCAAAGTCTTTGGTCATCTTGCATGAACTGCACGTTTGAGATCTCCCCAGAGTGGCTTGATGATATTAATGTCAGGAGACTGTGATGACCACTCCAGAACCTTCACTTTTTTCTGCTGTAACCAGTGGAGGGTCAACTTGGCCTTGTGCTTAGGGTCATTGTCGTGCTGGAAAGTCCAAGAGCGTCCTATGTGCAGCGTTCGTGCAGAAGAATGCAAATTGTCTGCCAGTATTTTCTGATAACATGCTGCATTCATCTTGCCATCAATTTTCACAAGATTCCCTGTGCCTTTAGAGCTCACACACCCCCAAAACATCAGTGAGCCACCACCATGCTTCACAGTGGGGATGGTATTCTTTTCACTATAGGCCTTGTTGACCCCTCTCCAAACATAGCGCTTATGGTTGTGACCATAAAGCTCTATTTTGGTCTCGTCACTCCAAATTACAGTGTGCCAGAAGCTGTGAGGCATGTCAAGGTGTTGTCGGGCATATTGTAACCAGGCTTTTTTGTGGCATTGGTGCAGTAAAGACTTCTTTCTGGCAACTCGACCATGCAGCTCCTTTTTGTTCAAGTATCGTCATATTTTGCTCCTTGAAACAACCACACCGTTTTTTTCCAGAGCAGCCTGTATTTCTCCTGAGGTTACCTGTGGGTTTTTCTTTGTATCCTGAACAATTCTTCTTGCAGTTGAAATCTTTCTTGGTCTACGTGACCTTGGCTTGGTTTCAAGAGATCCCCGAATTTTCCACTTCTTAATAAGTGATTGAACAGTACTGACTGACATTTTCAAGGCTTTGGATATCTTTTTATATCCTTTTCCATCTTTATAAAGTTCCATTACCTTGTTACGCAGGTCTTTTGACAGTTCTTTTCTGCTCCCCATGGCTCAATATCTAGCCTGCTCAGTGCATCCATGTGAGAGCTAACAAACTCATTGACTATTTAGACACAGACACTAATTGCAATTTAAAAAGCCACAGGTGTGGGAAATTAAACTTTAATTGCCATTTAAACCTGTGTGTGTCACCTTGTATGTCTGTAACAAGGCCAAACATTCAAGGGTATGTAAACTTTTGATCAGGGCCATTTGGGTGATTTCTGTTATTATTATGATTTAAAAAGGAGCCAGACAACAATGTGATGATAAATGGCTTCATATGATCACTATCCTTAAATAAAAGACAGTTTTTTGCATGATCAGTCATATTTTCAAAATCAATGCCAAAATGTCACAATTTCTGCCAGTGTATGCAAACTTTTGAGCATAACTGTATATATATATATATATATATATATATATATATATATATATATATATATATATATATATATATCAAATTCTGCTTTGGGCTTCTGAAACACCGTGCAAGGCACTTTGAGTGAAGTTGTACCCCTCTCTCTGGTATAGTACTGCTCTATTGTTTTACTGTGCCTATTGTGCTGCAGTTGTGAGAGGATCTGGCAGAATGCTGATGCTTACAGTTTGCTTATTTAGGAGCAGAGGAGCCCCTACAAATACACACATTAACACAGAGACTCACACACTTATGATAGACAAAACTTAAAGATTGTTAATTATATAGATTTCTCACTATTAATTATAAACAGACACATAGTTATAAGTAATTGTAGTGCATTCTTTCCCTTTCTCCCTCTCGCTTCCCTCATCGCCCATTTCTGTCTTTCTAATACACCCAACCACACACACACACACACACACACACACACACAGAAGCGCACATTCCCTACTCTACACGAGCAAATGAAATGCGTGGAAAGCTCAGTGGTCGTCAACCACATGCCAAGTGCATGTTATATGGGTGTCGGGTGATAACACGTTGATGTCATTATTTATGTATGAGTAAAGTGTTTGTGTTATTATTACAGCATGGCGACCAGTAACCGTGGGTAACCACATCAGTAAATTCATGAACGATAATTTAGAGGAGGGCATGTTCTGACCAGTCCTGTTTGGGTAACTTCAGATGTATTATGGGTGAATGTTAACTATAAGTAAGCCAGCCCAGGTGTAGGTTGATTTTTGTTTGAAAAGTGTAAACATTGTGATTCTGTGGCACCATCAAAACATTGCTCTGTTTGTTTGAAAACTTGGCTCAACCAATTGTGTCATTTTGGGGCGGGACTATCTTTTTGTCCAGTGGCAGATGGGAGGAGTGTTTGGGAAACATGTTCCACAATGCAGTTTGTTGGTTACCCGTATTTGGAATGTTTTGGGTACTTTCATGCTGTTTTAACATCAAAGATGGGCCATACACATTGCCCAGTTAAGATCATCTTGGAATTTAAGATCTCAGCTTAAACTGAACTCAGCTGTTTTGCAGCTTTTTAGCAGGAATCGCTTTTGCCTGTTCGAGTCACTTTTGCCCCATTTTTTAAAAACCAAATATATGCATCTTTTTTGTTTTGTGTTGATACAGACTGAAACATTGGACTGTTTTTCGTTTCAGGTGAAACACTAAAAGTTGTTTACATACATGCCTTACATACATGTCACTGTAGGCTATGAGTTCTAATAACATGATTTATGACTATTTTTAATTTTATTTATATTTCTTTAAATGTGTAATAGTAGGCCTCAGCATTAAACCTGCTGATACTGGGACTCGAATATACTAAAATATACACCTGTTTTGGGTGTTGATGGATAAGCTTGTCTAATAAAATGGCTTGCCCTCGAAGACTGCTGGGTTGAGCTGCGCTTTAGCGGTGTAGAGTATCAGTGCAAGGGGAGTTTCCCAAATGCAGACCAAAGCAGGTTATCTAGCACATTTACAGAGATAGGTAGGAAAGAGGTGAAAATATAGTTAGGAAGAGATAGATAGTTGTCTTCAGATGGCACTCTGACATGTGGAAAGTTAGCGGTACATGCTAATTTTGAAGAAGGCAGGTTTATTAGTTAAAGACTTCATGAAAAGCCTTGACCAGCGCTGTTTTATTTTCTGTTCCTGAGTAGAAAAGGTGGTTTTAGGGGAAGGCACTTACGAAAATCAAGTGTTCATGGCAAAATTGCTGCAAATTGCTGCAAATTCGTCACTGATATTTTTCACATGCAAATGAGCTTTGCGGCAAACTTCCCGCAAATTGTCCATTGTTTCCAAAGGTTTGCCGGAGGTTCACCACTACCGGCGAAGAGCTGCAAACATTTGCGGTGAATCAAAATCTAATTTGCATGTGAAAATAACGAGCTGCAAATTTTCAGTAAATTTTTTTTTAATAAAGTTTGCGGCTAGTTTCGATTTTTTGCAAGGGGAGACAGTAGAGCGCAACAGTCTGGTTCCAAAAGTGAAAATACCATTCATTTTTTCCATAGACAAATAGATTTTCAACAAAAATGTTTAAACCTTTAAAGACAGACCTACCGTGAGCTATAATGTTGTTCATCGATGGTATATGCATCAGTCTGTGTTATTTCAACTTCATTGTTTAAATATCGTGTTTGATAGCGGAGTTCCTGGTGAACAACTACATTACCCATGGTCCAGCAGAGACAGATTCATCAATCAGAGAACCGTGGCCAACCAAGCCCACAAAATGTGCCTCAGAGCGACTGCCCACTCCCATGACGCATTGTAAATGACGTAATCAAGTCAGTGTCTCTTCACCCTTAAACTATTTATTTATTTGAACTTTTTTGAATATTTTGCAATACATGTAAAATATATTGTTTCTCTACTTATAATGAACAACATAAAATCAATAGTTTTATAGAATACCATCATTTTGTATTCAATAACATCTTTCACAATACTTCATGGAATTATAGTCCGTGCCCTCATGAAAGAAGGTAAGAACACAGTGTTGTACCTTTGTCTTTTTACCAGATTTTCAAATACTTTTTTTTTTTTTTTTAAACAAAGTTTGTGATGTTGTGATTCAGGATTTTATGAAAAGTCTATAGGAAAAATTAATGGGAAAAATACTTCTAGAACCCATATGCCTGAATAAGTGGGCGGGCACTGTTGCGCTCTATTGCATTCTAGAGAGCATTTGACTGGAGAGTAATCTGGATACGCTCCCAAGTGTAAGATGAGTCATCAATATTTTTGGTCTGTTATCCTTAAAGAGAAAGACTGAGTTTTTAATGTATGTACAATATCTGCTAAAAATTAGTTTTGTCTGTGTTTTGGAGTACACTAGCATATAGATGACTTCAAAGCTAAAAGACATGGACTAAAAGTTACAAAACCATTTTGAGTTAGTGTGTTTTTGAACAATGATATCTTTGCTGAGAAATAAGAATTAAACATGTTGTATATTTATGTGTTTGAAGATTTTTATGCATGTTTGTGCTGAATGAAGATGTATCCCTGTCCTTTTTTTATCTATAGATATGTGAGACCTTGGGCTGCTAAGTGTATAAGATGGCTGTTTTAACCTAGAACTCTTTTATTTGTTTTTTCCAACAGTGCCATGTTCTTAGGGGAGTAATCAGGATGATATACAAACATATTAGTAGAGGAAATTGCTGTAATTTGAACTCCTAAAAAATCAAACCTCCTTCGGTTGTTACCCCACCCTGTTTTGCGAATTGTTGTGTGGACAACATCTTCATTTACCTGAAATTATTCTGCTTACTTAATCATAAGGCATCAGACATCCAAAGTGACAGAACAGGAATTGATATTATGGACAAAATGGAAAATTTCACCCAGGAGTCCAGAGCTGAACGGATCGCTCGCTACAAGAGCGAAAGAAGGCGGGAACTGGCTGAACGTTATGGCAACCAGGAAGAGGAGCTTCCATCTAAGTGGTCAAGAAGAGAGCGGGAGGGACCTGGTGTCCGGGAATCTACCTTTACAGATAAGTCAGTTTCAGGAGAAAGAAATGGAGGAATAGAGAGGCATGGAAGAACACCGCTAGAAGAGAGGCCTGTTTCTACAAAAGTCTCCAATGGGTGTAAAGTGAACACCAGTGTTGAGAACAACCAGCCAAACAGGTGAGCTTTCCTAAGGCCATATTTATAAACAATGATTCATGTAATTTCTCTCATCCAAAATCATTTATGTTTATTTTTCCATCAATGTACAGCTAAGGGTTAAAAGAATGCTTTTTGAGGCAGTGAAATTAACATGACATTAATATTGCATTGAGGAAATTATGGAAAATCTTTGGCACAGATTCAGACAGAACACACACACAGTACTCACAGCTCACATGTATCAAGTTTTCAAGCTACACTTTCATTAATTTCTGTCTAAAACCCCTTCCTTTGACATACATCTCTCAAGCCTTCCTTCCTTCCATCCTTGCACACTGTCTTTATTTCCTGCAGGGATGAGGAAAACTCTCCAGACTCCCTTGACACTCCCCAGTTACACACTTATGTATCAGTAGGCCAGTTGAAGAGTGCCCTGCTACAGCAAACCTCAAACCCAGCTCCACCTGATAGAGTGTAGGGATGCTTCAGTGTTTGTGTGTGTGTGTGTGTATGTGCGTGTTGATTTCCTGCATCATTCTGTGTTTATTACCACAGGCTGAGGGAAAACATTTTTACTTATCTGGCCAATGCTTACTCTGACAACTAATGACCTGCATAGTTCTGACAGTGTTATGCTATAGGGGAGACCGGGGCTAGTTGTCACTTGGGGCAGTTGCCACAAGGGCTATATCTCAGTAACAATAAGATTTAGAGTCAAAATTCCAATGGTACACATGTGTGTTTTCTCTAGTAGAGGTTTTGTGTGTTGGTTTGAATCAGGGACTGAAAACATTCCACTGAAGCTAAGCAGGGTTGAGCCTGGCCAGTACCTGGATGGGAGACCTCTTGGGGAAACTAAGGTTGCTGCTGGAAGAGGTATTAGGGAGGCCAGCAGGGGGTACTCACCCTGTGGTCTGTGTGAGTCCTAATGCCCCAATTTAGTGACAGGGACACTATACTGTAAAAAGGCACCGTCCTTCGGATGAGACGTTAAACCGAGGTCCTGACTCTCTGTGGTCATTAAAAAAAAAATCCCAGGACACTTTTAGAAAAGAGTAGGGGTGTAACCCCGGTCTCCTGGCCAAATTCCCCCCATTGGCCCTAATCAATCATGGCCTCTTAATAATCCACATAAATGAATTGGCTCTATCACTCCACTTTCTCCTCTTCACCAATAGCTGGTGTGTGGTGAGCGTACTGGCGCACTATGGCTGCCGGCAAACTGGTGGTGGTTGAGGAGAGTCGTCAGAAAAGCGCTATATAAATGTAACATACATTCATTCATTCATTCACTCATTCATTCAAGGAATGAAAACGAAAACGAACACATTTTTGTGCAGAACTTAACCGGAAATGGGAAAAAGTTTTTTTTTTTTAAATGTTTGTAACCGGTTAATAACCGGTTAATTTCGTTCTGATAAATTTTTTCATGAAACCAAAGTCTAAATGTTTTCAGTACATTTTTGTAATTACACCACTTCCTATTGCCCAAAAAATGACATGATGAAGACCTTTTAGACAACTACATATAATTACTATGTATATATACACAGTTAATCCAGATGCAAGGAAACATTATTGAGGTAAAAAGTACATTTCTCAGTTGTTTCCAAGTCTTCACTGAATTATTGTTAGATATTATGCATTGATACAGATTTGATGCTGCCCGGTCCTGACCAAGAAGCAGATCTGTAATTAAAACAAATAATCAAAATAAAATAATTAAATAATTATTAAATAATTATTACATATTTAAAATAAAATAATTTGACCTAAATAAAATGAAGCTTAGTCCAAACACGCTCAAGCAGTGTGTGAGTGCATGCAGCAGAGAGAGATTTTGAATATTACTCAATTTTAGATGGCTCAATAATTTTTTTTTTATATTTTAAATATTTTTGGGGATGTACTTAATAGGCTTGGGACCGATGCCACTTTCACGTTTCGATAATCGGAAGATTTTCTCAATGATTATCGATATACTGTTTATCGGCAGGGTTAATTAAGTGAGTCGCGCACCAGACACTTCTGTTGGACGACCCGGCTTATTCTAAAATTCGAAACAATTATTTTCTAAGAAGGTACATACACACACCACGGGCTCGCAGTCTCCGGAGGTTGTTAAAAATTCTGCAGCACCACGGAGGTCAACTTGCATAGTTTTCCATTAAATTTGACCCAAATCATTATCAAAGGACATAGATTATGTCATTACTGGATGATATATTGTGTATAAGTGTCTTTCATAGAGCCTGCACAATGTATTTTCAGTTACAAGTATGTCGTTTTGTGGTTTGACAGCTTAAATGAAAGACCTATTCAAGGCTACGTACAAGGAAATTGCATAATAAACATTGCCAATTCTAATCGAAATGTTTGCACAGTTTTCACCAGTTTCATACACTAACCTGCAAACTCATCAATGTCACTTTGTTGATTCTTGAAGAAGTACAAAATCCTTCAGAACTTTGGACTGCCATCAGCCCATAATGTGTGTGCGATGGCTTGTCCATGCTGCAACCAGCTTCTGTAAAAGTTATGTCACCCCCTTGTGGTCTCCCTACGCTATTACGCCAGACTACATTGAATGGAATGCAACTGACAGTAAATTGAAAGCACACAAATTAGGATTCTAATTTAAATGTCAGCTGATGTTAATATATCGATGCTTCAAACATGTATCCATAAAATAACATGCCGATCAATAATCGATATATCGATATTTTATGACATCCCTAATACTTAATATTAAGAATACATTAATTGAAAAGACATTATTTTATATAGGCTACTGTATACTTTGCTTGTTATGATTTCTATGCTGGTAATTCTCCCACATGGGAAAAAAACTGAATTGCTTATTATCACTTATTTTGTTTGTGGCAAGTCCCTTATTTTTTGTGTGTTTTTCAAGAACAGGTCCCTTTTTTTTCTTGAGAGATCTGGTAACACTGCAACTGCAATATCACCCACCCTAAGCACACAGTAATGTCATTTTAAAAAGAAAGTTATTAACCAGTCTTTCAACTGTACGCTGGAACCTGAATGTAAAAATATAGTTTCTGCTCAGAACGAACCGAAATGAAAAACACTTCATTTTTAGTCCCTGGTTTGAATCACCTACTTTCAAACCCTCTTAAATTATAATAATGTTTGTAAATAAAGTAAATTAAAAAGTAAATTTTTACTATCATCATATTTTTGTTATAGCTCTAAGGTAAACAAGTGAATGTAATTAAACCATGCTGGCATACATTCAAGGGTGAACTGTATTATGAAATGTGTTCTTGAAGGTATTTTAATGAGTCAGGTCGGGGCATGTTTGTAACATTTTTATCAGGGCAGGTTGTCACATGTTCTTTAAATCAATGACAATATTTGTAGGTCAGAACAATGATTTGATATTTTTGTAAATTACCTTTTCCATTTTTGGTGTTTCATGAATCATTTTACTTTTTAAATTGAGCTGTTGTAGATTTAAAGAGAGATTTAGATGTTGTGATGGGTGGAAGTGATGGTGGAGTGACAGAGGAACACGCCCCCAAATGTTCACATGAAACTTACGCCACTAGTTTAATGTCAGATTGCATTGTGACAGCTTACCCCATATAGTGTGACAGCATGCCAGCTAGAAGGTCAGCGTGTGTTCAATAAATATTTTCTAAACCTTTTTGCAGCCAAGACTTTAGGGTATGTGGCTATGCAGAAATTTAATTTCAAAAATTAATTTACTCTAAGATAAAGTATATTCAAGGGAGTAAAAAGTGGGACATCTAGCCCTGGTCTCCCCTAGTTCATGAGTTATTAACTTATTTCTAATTGCTAATACTGTAGATGTAAGACAGACAACACATTTAATGCATAAGAACACATTTAAAATAGTCCAGCTTCAAACTGTTGTCCTTGCAATTGCCATATAACAATGTTTTGAGCATTTATTTAATTGTAGGCTGGGTGTGTGATATTGTAGGCCAAATAGTCAATTTCCTGAAGTTCATTTAGTGTAGCAACAGTTTAAGTAATAATTTTTGTTCTGTTCACATATTGTAGTGCTAATACAATGCTAATGTGAACCTTAAAGTTAGAAGGTGTTAGCTGTCTTCCTGTAGTTCAACTAGTAGAGCATTGCATTACTAGTACTGTAATGGCAAGGTCATGGGTTTGATTCCCAGGGAAGGCATGGACTGATAAAATGTAAATCTAAAATGTACTGTAAGTTGCTTTTGACAACAGCATCTGTCTAATATGTAAATTAGTTGCGGTGGATGATTTTGGCTGACACCTTAACTGCTTTTGTGTGTTATGGGAAGTTGCAAGGGTGTTTTCTAATCTTTTTTTGACTTATTCCTTCTGTTCATATTTCTTTCTTTCCTTACACACATTCTTCCTCTCCTCCATCTGTTATGGTCCACCCACTCAAACCATAGTGCCACTGATGGTGGCGTGGTGGCCTTGACTCTTGATCTAGCAGTTCAACCAGGTGCAGAAGGAGGTCGTCGGCGTACCCGTAGATACATACCAGGAGATCCTGCAGGCAGCCGCAAAACTAGTGAACGTTCCCATACTCAACCCATAACGTCCTACGAGATAATGGAGAGCTGCGGGTATGGAGGTTGTAGGAGGTTGAGGCTTGATCACATGATCACAGGCCCATCTGGGCTCCTCTCTGCAGTGTACTGTGTGTGCTGATTACCAACTGCTAACAGGAGTTACTTTACTATTTCTTTAACCTTTATGGGATGTGAAGAAACAGTAATATATTGGTCCACCTCATGCTCACAAATTCCTATCTTACATTGCAAATATTAGTGTGCTGTTTACTACAGGTAGTTGACATGAAATGCTTTTGTGAAGTTGACATGTCCTGCAGAGTGATATACAGTATATACATACTCAATCTAAAACTATTATAAACAGCATTTTGCTCTTTCTTTTGTAATTATTATGCGTGCAGTTTTATGACCATATTAATTGAGAGCTTACATTAAACTTTTGTACTTTTAGAAATTCATGTGTTTCACTGCAGGACCATTAAAAAAAAAAGTAGTGAAGGCAAAAAGTGATTAAAAATGGTGAATGAAAACCTTGAAATGGTGACCAGTTACAGCACACTGCACACTTCACTTTCCCTTATACATATACATTAAAACATAAAAAGATGTTTAAATGACTAAAAGGACATGATTATGCGTCAATTACCCATTTCCTGTAATTCTTTTGATATTTATGATACTCTTCTAATCTCACAATCAAACAATTCCATTTCCAAATGCAAAACATACTGTATAAGGTCTGCGATGTCAGAAATACAAAGAAAGTATTAACAGATGTCATAGATAGATCATTAATTAGCTCAGTCCTTTCCTTTGAGTCAGGATATGAGCTCAGCATTTATTTCATTAGCTTGTTAGAGTCATCAAACAAGGTGTGTGTTAAAGCTCATAGTTTTAATATTATTATGTCATGCTTCTAACCTGCACAGATGTGTTTCACTATGTCTGTCATCAGAATCAGATTGAGCTTTATTGCCAAGTATGCTTACACACACAAGGAATTTGTCATGGTGACAAAAAAAGTGCAAATGCAACCGTATATATACATACAAACATAATGCCTATAGTGAAGGAGAGGCTTGTTAAAGCAGATCTGGTGTGAAGTCATCTCACTTTTTGAGTGTGTGAGTTTGATTGTATTTCTGTTCCTCTGAATCTTCTAATGACATTCTTCTATTTACAGAATAATGGACGATGAAAATCGGGACTCTTCACAAAGTAGGTGCTTAACCTGAAATTTTAAGTTTGTCTTAACCTTAGTATTGACATATTTGGACACAAAAATCTATGAACAATTTATAACAAAATATCAAACCAAGATGTATTTATTTTAAAGAAATACAGCACAGACAGACTTTTCAAGCAAAACATTAAGCCAAAAAATAATAATTTTTTTTTATTTAAAAAAAATATAAAAACTAGATATAGGCCTACATTCCAAATTAAGCCGATATATTTGGACACTTTCTGGTAATCAAACTTTGATGAGAAAATGTCTACCACCACTTGTTTGCAGATGCCACTTTGTTTGATATTTTGTTATCTAATGCAATAATATTAATATATTTTATAAAATGTGAGATATGTGTCTAAAAGTGTTCAAATGGAGAAGGTTTGCCATAAATGCTTATTTAGCTGTAGTCTGTGAGCATATCTAACTTTCAAAACGATAGATCTTTCTACTTCTGTATTTCTTTGCTTGGCTGATGCTTAACTAAAACCATCAGACAAGCTTTGGTATCCTTACCGAAGGGGCTTCCAACAAGAATGTAATATTTGTTAAACAAACTTCACATTTTACTGTAACTTCACAAGTACTACCACTGTAAACCCTAATGTTGTCATTACTGTAAAAATCAAGTTGTCTTAATTAAACATTACTTGAAATGTCAAGTTTTGGGCTCAAAACTCAAATATCTATGCTCCTTGAACTTATTTATCTTAAAAACCCATAGACTTAAGAAGTGTTAATATCTCAAACATTTGAGTACAAAATTGAGACAATAGGGAATACCCATAATATCTTGTGCTTGGATTATTTAATTATGTTTCCTTTTTCAAAGGGAAATTATGGAGGCATTTAAATAGTTGTTATTAAGAATTCATATAGGTTTTTAGCTTTTTTTGTAGTATTATTTATGTTATTGTGTTTGCAATTGGTTGTTTTGTGTGATCTGCGTCCCCATTGGTCAAGTTGGACACTGTCAACATATCTCAGTTCTCCTTGTACATGTGCAGCTGAAGTACAGGTGTCTATGCATTTCTGTGTGGAAATAAGTTTATTTAATTATTGACCTAGAATCAGATATAATCTTCTTTATTTAAGCTGTTATTGTATGACCTAAATTTGAATCCATTCAATCAAAATTATTAAGTAGAAACAACATCTAAATAGCAAATCTAAATAAATTCTGCTTGCATCAAGTTACCTTAAATTTTTAGGGGTTTCAGTGTGTATGGGATTTATGATGGAATAAAAGGACTGATCAAAATGAGACTTTGTTTAGAGGAAGTGTATAGCATACCATAGAAAACTGAAATGCAACCACACTCTCACTCATATTTTAACACATGCATATATTATGGGTAAGTGGATACTGTTTATACAGTTGTTAACAGTTAAAATGACCTCACTTTTATAACTCGAGATACATTTTAAAGAGTAATATTATTGAAACTCCATGGAGTAATGTATAAGACTGCATCATTAGTCATTTACAGCCATCTAATTCCTAAGAATACAGTTATGATTTCTGCCTAAGTTCACACATGCCCTGTTTAATGTGAATTTGCTGGCCAAGAGACAATAGGAAAACGGTGTGGGTGTGTGTATGTGTATTTGAGATCAGCAATAAATCTCCCAGCCAAATGCAGTTACCACAGGTGAAGAAAATATCTGCCTTGCTGTTTGTGCATTTGGCCAAGCACAGAGCAGTGTGTGTGTGTGTGTGTGTGTGTGTGTGTGTGTGTGTGTGTGTGTGTGTGTGTGTGAGAGAGAGAGAGAGAGAGAGAGAGTGAGAGAGAGAGAGAGAGGTGATGTCTAATATGTGTATAATAAGATTGTTAGTCATTTAATGTTCTCACACAAAAACTTCAACATTATGATCTAATGCAAATTAAATGTGTGTGTGTGTGTGTGTGTGTGTGTGTGTGTGCATAGTGTGGATCAGCATGAGCAGTTCCCTTATTTTATCATATTAGAAATAATCCAGTCTGTTCTCATGTATTTTTGTAATGTAATGTGTTCAGTTTGGCATGAGCTTGAAACACTTTTCCTCAGGCCATTTTGTGCATTCTGTTTTTCTTGTAGTGGATATAAAGACAGACGACAGAGCCAAGATGAGTGTAGCTGCCAAGATGTCTCTGTTTAAAGTAGGTGAAATTAGACCCCACCATATCTCTTGAGCAACTGCTACAGCCTGAATAGAAAAAAAGGTCATTGCCATGGATGGAATTGAAAAGCCCCTCAAAAGAACTCTTTCTTGAACACACACACACACACACACATACACAGTTTGTGTGTGTATATCTCTCTCTCTCTATATATATATTATTATATCTTATTATAATTACTATAGACCACACCTACACATCAGTAACCATATGAATTAAGGCATGATTTAGTCCTTTTATGAACCTTTTTTTGTGGAGATGTCCTCATAAGGACTTATATCAGGTTTTTTGGTGATATTTTCAGAAAAACAATATCAAAATCGTTCCACACACACACACACACACACACACACACACACACACACACACACACACACACACACACATTTACAACTATAATTACTATAAGCTAACCCTAACCCACACCCTAAACCTAACCATAACAGAAAACTTTTCGCATTGTTAGAATTTTACATTTAAGTATGGATTGTTTATCCAAATGAGGAAATTCCAAAATATCCCCAAAAGGTGGTTTTGTCCAAATTTGCTCATGCACACACACAGGCACGCACACACGCATGCACACACGCATGCACGCACACACACCTATCAAATAAGTATTTAATCTGCCAGAGTTTAATAACAGACAAAATATATGAATTGTGGAAACAATGAGATGTTGCTATCAAAAATACATTACTTACCAGTAAACTTAATTTAAATGTTTCTTTTATGACAATTTGTTTGACTAGTTAGTACTAGTTTTAGAGTTCTCTCTCTCTCTTCATTCTGCTTCAATGTCTTTTTTCTTCTCTGTTCTTTTGGTCCATCTGTCTTTGTGTCATAGATGGTAATAGGACACCAGAAGTGTTTGGTTACAACATGACCCACAGGGTTTTATTCGTTACTATGACTTCCTTACCCAGGCTGCCAGCCCAGGTTCTATTTTATTCATCCACTTGCTGACCCACTTCACTAAAGAGCAGAGAGAGATAGAGAGAGACATTCAATTAAAATATAAAATTAAAAATTGGTTGGAAAGAAAAACTGTGTTTATCCCCCATACTGATCAATCTCTCAGTGTGATACAGTATATACAGCAGTCCTAAAATACAGTAAATTTGGACAAAATACTTTGCATTAGACAACAAAATAATATCAAACCAAATGGCATCTGCAAACAAATAATGCTAGACCATTTTCTCAGAACTAAATTTTTTTAGCCATTTGTTTGTTGATTGCTTTTACCCAATTGGACACAAGGTCATTTTTACAATAATTGGTGTATGATGGTCAATCACTCTCAAGTTCACACAGGTGTCCTAGCAGAGCAAACAACAGGTATGCTATAGTTCATGTTCCACTTAGTTTGACAACCAAAAAGTGCTCTAATACATTTTGTCTTAATTTTGAACAGCATATCTATTGTTCTATGATGTAAAACATCAGACTTTGTAAAAAGTCTACTTATGCTTTCATTCCTTAAAATAAATGCTATTTGGTCAGTGTCCACATTTTGGGGCCACCGTACCCTGCAGAATCAAATGTATACAGTGTTTTGAATTTAAGACACTTTTAATGCAAATATTCAAATGACCCTTTCTATTTAGTCAAGCAGGTAAATGCAGGAACTTCAGAAAAATATTCCATGATGAGCTATTCCATTAATTGTGGCAATTATGCACAACATTAGCTCTTTTACTTTCTTTGACTTTATTATGTCCATCTCTTTCTGTCTTGTCATCAGGAGTTGGAGAAGACTGCTTTATCTGAAGCCTCCTCCTTCCTCAAACCTCGCTCCAGTCATAGTTCGCATGGGCGCAGAGCTCGTCGTGGCAACGATCCCCGGGCACTCACTCAGCCAATCACCTTTGAGGAAACAGTGATGGCAGTGAGGTGGGCAGGACTTCTTGATCAGTCAAACTAATTACCTGTAGCCTAACACTCTATAGAAAAGTGCTATCCACAACTAATGCAACAGTGCCATTATCACCTTTAAGTAATAGTTCACCCCAAAAATATACATTTTGTCATCATTTGCTCATCACTATGTCTTCATGACTTTCTTTCTTCCAGTAAACACAAAAGGAGAATTTTTAAAGAATATCTTGGCCGCTGTTCTTCCTATTATGAGCGAAAGGGAACTGGGGCTGTCAAGCTCTAAAATAACAACAACAAAAAAGCACCATAAAAGTAGTCTATAGGACTTATATGGTGCTATACTCCAAGGCAATACGGTAGTTATTCACTGAAAAGCTTACATTCACTGTAGCTCTCAAGTAAAATATCCTCAATAGGGCTGGAAGGATTAGTCGACGTTGTCTACAACGTTGACGATAAAAAAATTTTGACAAAAATTTTAGTTGTCGAATAGTCGTTTGATCTCATTTAACTTAACATGAGATCACATTAAACTCTAATGATGACACGTGAGAGCAGCACTGCAGCTCACACCTGACTAAGGAGAGGTGAACACACAGCTCACAGTCCAGATGCACTCCAAACCTTACAAACAGCTTAAGGTGATGTAGATCGCAAAGTATGAGGGAATTATAATGCAAAAATACAAAATAAGTAAATACTTAAGCACTCTCGTTGTGGAATAATATCTTAAATGCAGTTATATTGAATGCGTATTTGCTTTATTAAAGTTAAAATAATAAGGAAGCAGATCATGTAAATAACTACAAACTCCAAAACGGTCATTTCTCTGTGCGGTCAGCGCGAATGTCCTGATCTAAGGGGGAGAGATTGAAACTGCAAACTCTGTCACGGGATGCTCGTCCCTTGAGCATGCACACTTGCTGCAGCTAGATTATAACTTGATGGCTCGCAACTTATTGAATCATAATATATGTGTCACTGTGTGTTTCTTATTGTGAAGAAAATTGGCAATACACAGCTTTATTAATACGAAATTGTTTTTTTTGTGAGTTAAAGATGGATTGAAGTGAACAGAAAGGTGAGAGAGGGTAGTCTTCTCCCCATTTTATACTGCAAAAAAATACATTTTTGATTTGTTTTGGCTTGTTTTCCAATATAAATATCTAAAATTCCTCTAAAACAACACACATTTTCTTTAGGAGCTATACTGCAGAAGAAAAAATTGTTATCTAAGAATGTTTAATATAATATTAAAAATACACATATTTTAAAATATCTAAAAATATCTTAAAAAAGATGCATTCACATGAGAAGCAGCATATAAGATATTTAGACTTGCTTTTAGAGAATAGATCTTGAATATAAGTATATTTTGTCTTTACTGCACTCGCAAAAGTATAACCAAGTGAAAAAATACACTTATATACAAAATACATTTATGTTTAAGATACAGTCTCTTAAAGCATGTCTAAATATCTTATACGTTACTTCTCAAGTAAATGTATCTTGTTTTAAGGATTTTTAGACAATTTAAAATGGAAAACAAGACAAAAACACTTGATAATAGGATTTTTTGCAGTGAATTTATTTACTGAATTTTTTGAAATATTTTTTTCCCTTTAATTCAGTGAATGTCATTTAGAGGTATTTTTAAAAGATGATTTGTCCTCTTTATTGTTAGTAAGCATGTTTAATACAACTTTTTAAGTTGGGGCACAAGCTGAATAATTGGTTAAGAGCTAATAATTAATCGTCGAATATTCGAATTATTGATCTAATAATCGTTAGATTAATCGATTATCAAAATAATCATTAGTTGCAGCCCTAATCCTCAATCACTTTTATTATATGAAAAAGAGTGGCCAGGATGTAATTTAAAAAACCTTTTGTGTTGAGAACATGAGGGTAAGAAAAAAATGACAGAAATTTTATTTTTGGGTGAACTATTCCTTCAAGAAGTAACTCTCAATTTTTAACTCTTGTTCTTTTCCTGTTTCACACTTATTCAGCTGCAAATCATAATGCCTTCTCTCCTCTCAAGTCCTCAGTCAGGTGAATCCCAGTGTCTGGAGGCTGAGCCTGAGGTGGAAGATGATGCTAGCTCTAAGCTCTCTATGAGTGAGAAATTGGCTCTCTTCAACAAACTGTCCCAGCCCATATTGGGAGCTGTGGAGAGTCCAACGAGAGACGGCGGCCCTCTAGAGGCCTCTGAGAGACGTAGGCAGAAAGGAGCACGCTACCGCACACAGCCCATCACTGTGGATGAGGTCAATTTGGTAAGTCTGTTTGGCAGTGTTGTATAAAGTATCTGTTTGTCATACTTGAGTAAACGAAAAGATACCTTCACGGAAATTGACTCAAGTAGCTCACGAGAAAATGACTTAAGTAAAAGTATTAAAGTAACTGATATTAAATTTACTTAAGCATCAAAAGTACAAGTAAATTGCATAAATTACGGTACAGTTCATTAAACTCATGGCAACTTATTTGACTGGTGGTGCTCATTATTTACTCACCCTCATACCATCCCAGGTGTGTATGACTTTCTTTCATCTGCAGAACACATACAAAGATTTTAGAAGAATATTTCAGCTCTATAGGTCAATTCAATGCAAGCGAATGGTGGCCAGACATTTCAAGCTACAAAAGGGAGCATAAAGTTATGCATACTACTACAGTGGTTAAATTCATGTCTTCTGAAGCAATTCAGTTTTTAATTTTTACTGGATACCTTGCCATTGCAATCTCTAGGCATGATCATGATTTCAAGCTCGATTTCACTTTCTAGATCTTGACGCATGCGCAGAGCCCTAGGTGGCGCTATAGGACGTGTAATCGAGCTTGAAATTTCAGAAGACATTGATTAAACCACTGGAGTCTTATGGATAACTCTTATGCTGAAGTTATGTGCCTTTTCACTTACATTGAATTTACCTACATAACAGCAATATTCTTCTGAAAATCTTTTTTTGTTTGTGTTCTGCAGAAAAAAAATTAAAGTCACATCTAGGATCGAATGAGGGTGAGAAAAGTATGAGAGAATTTTCATTTTTAAACGAACTATACCTTTAATGGTGCATTCAAGTCACATCAGAATGATCATATTTATGGGAATGAGTGTTAATGAACACCACAGTCCATAAAAATTGGAACACAGAAGGAGAGAGTTGAGTCATATTAGTGAAAGAACAGAGACTTGTGGGGGTGGGCTCTATTCATTTGGGCCAATAAGCAACCACCCAGCAACCACCCAGAACACCCTGGCAACTGCATAGCAATGTGCTAAAAACAGAGTTAGAACAACTTAACAACAGCAGCGCAACAACCTGACAACCACCTAGGACACCCTGGCAACTGCAGAGCAATGTGCTAAAAACACAGAAAACAACTTAGCAACAGCACAGTAACAACCTGGCAACCACATACTGTAGCAATGTGCTAAAACACTCAGCAGATCACCTTGACAACTGCATAGCATGCCCTAGCAACCATCCAGAAAACCCTAGTAAGCACATACTGTAGCAAAAATGTGCTCCAAAGCAAATATAACACTTTAGCAACCACCAGAAAACAAGTTTTGCTTAGGCAAAGACCATTCATCCATCTTCATAAAATATAAAAATAGATATTTTTGGACATTTTCATGAGCACTGGTACAGTAATTACTCATACACATCACACCTTGGTTAAATGTAAAATGTGAACGCATGTGATTGACTTTTATATGAACAGGTCTTCTGGAAGTGCAGGAGTCTGATCGCACATAACTTCATTATTTAACAGCTTTCATAATGTTTAAGCCTAAACTTATCAAATGAATTAGTCAAAAAACAAATTAAATCTTACATGAGGAATTATGTCACAAAAGTAACAAAAGGGTCTGGGGAAATTTATTGGAGTTAAAGTATCAATTTTCTCTTCAAAATGTAGTGAAGTGAAAGTAAAAGTCCAAAGAAATATTTATACTCAAGTAAAGTACAAATATGAAAAAACTGTACTTAAGTACAGTAATGAAGTAAACTCAGCAAAAAAAAGAAAAAAAAGAAATGTCCTCTCACTTTCAACTGCTTTTATTTTCAGCAAACTTAACATGTGTAAATATTTGTATGAACATAAAAAGATTCAACAACTAAGACATAAACTGAACAGGTTTCACAGACATGTGATTAACAGAAATGGAAAAATGTGTCCCTGGACAAAAGTAACAGTCAGTATCTGGTGTGGCCACCAGCTGCATTAAGTACTGCAGTGCATCTCCTCCTCATGGACTGCACCAGATTTGCCAGTTATTGCTGTGAGATGTTACCCCACTCTTCCACCAAGGTAATTGCAAGTTTCTGGCCCTAGCCCTCACCCTCCGATCCAACAGGTCCCAGACGTGCACAATGGGATTGAGATCCGGGCTCTTCGCTGGCCATGGCAGAACACTGACATTCCTGCCTTGCAGGAAATCACGCACAGAACGAGCAGTATGGCTGGTGGCATTGTCATGCTGGAGAGTCATGTCAGGATGAGCCTGCAGGAAGGGTACCACATGAGGGAGGAGGATGTCTTCCCTGTAACGCACAGCATTGAGATTGCCTGCAATGACAACAAGCTCAGTCTGATGATGCTGTTACACACCACCCCAGACCATGATGGACCCTCCACCTCGATCCCACTCCAGAGTACAGGCCTCGGTGTAATGCTCATTCCTTCGATGATAAATGTGAGTCCAACCATCACCCCTGGGGAGACAAAACCACGACTCGTCAGTGAAGAGCACTTTTTGCCAGTCCAGTCTGATCCAGCGCAGGTGGGTTTGTGCCCATAGGCGACGTTGTTGCTGGTGATATCTGGTAAGGACCTGCCTTACAACAGGCCTACAAGCCCTCAGTCCAGCCTCTCTCAGCCTATTGTGGACAGTCTGAGCACTGATGGAGGGATTGTGTGTTCCTGGTGTAACTCGGGCAGTTGTTGTTGCCATCCTTTACCTGTCCCGCAGGTGTGATATTTGGATGTACCGATCCTGTGCAGGTGTTGTTACATGTGGTCTGCCACTGTGAGGATGATAAGCTGTCCTTCCTGTCTCCCTGTAGCGCTGTCTTAGGTGTCTCACAGTACGGACATTGCAATTTATTGCCCTGGCCACATTTACAGTCCTCATGCCTCCATGCAGCATGCCTAAGGCACGTTCACACAGATGAGCAGGGACCCTGAGCACCTTTCTCTTGGTGTTTTTCAGAGTCAGTAGAAAGGTCTCTTTAGTGTCCTAAGTTTTTATAACTGTGACCTTAATTACCTACCGTCTGTAAGCTGTTAGTGTCTTAACGACTGTTCCACAGTTGCATGTTCATTAATTGTTTATGGTTCTTTGAACAAGCATGGAAAACATTGTTTAAACCCTTTACAATAAAAATCTGTAAAGTTATTTGGATTTTTACAAAATTATCTTTAAAATACAGTGTCCTGAAAAAGGGACATTTCTTTTTTTGCTGAGTTTATTTGTACTTCATTACTATACACCTTTGCTATTTGGTGTGTAATCTCTATGTGCCATTTGTGATGAAACCGTTTAAACCTGTTAACATTCACGTGAGCGTCCACACTCTGAAGCGTTCGTCAGGTCATTGATCATGTAGAGTGCACAAATCAGGGTCTGTTACAAGTGTTATCTAGTGACATGTGGAAAAGACCAGATTAGACCTTGAATTTTATGCTGGTCCAGGCTGGTTGGTGCTGGTCTAGGTGGTGAAACAGCATTAGCCATGCTAGTTCACCCAAAAATGAAAATTCTCTCATTTACTTACCTTCATGCCATCCCAGATGTGTATAACGTCATGGTTACTTGCGCAACCTCCGTTCCCTAATGGAGGGAATGAGACGTTGTGTTGATGTAGTGACACTAGGGGTCACTCTTGGGAGCCAGAGACACCTCTGGTCTTTGATAAAAGGCCAATGAAAATTGGCGAGTGGTATTTGCATGCCACTCCCCCGGACATACGGGTATAAAAGGAGCTGGTATGCAACCACTCATTCAGGTTTTACGCTGAGGAGCCGAGACAAGGTCCGGCCATTTCAGCGGGTAGTTCAGCGTTGTGGCAGGAGGGACACAATGTCTCGTTCCCTCCATCAGGGAAAGGAGGTTACACAAGTAACCATGACGTTCCCTATCTGTCACTCACTCGACGTTGTGTCGATGTAGTGACACTAGGGGTCCCTATACGAAACGCCGCAACTGGCTGAACTGTGTTACGTGAACTGGCAGTGTGTGACAGACAGACCACTGTGTGCCTCGTAGCCAGTGCACCAGGCCGACATGTAACCTCCCCCAATGCTGTTATGAGTGTCGAATGGCCCTTTGGGGACAAGTCGACTACCCAAAAGATAGAGACAGGCTAGCCCAGTCATGGCCTCTTTTCCCCTTCTTTTTTTCCACTCCCTAAAAAAGAAGGGGGATTATCTGACTGGGCCACCAAGTCTAGTCGGGGGGTGTCCCTCCCAAGGGGAGGACACTGCGGAGACCACACCTCGCCCAAAGAGAGGGGGGGATATTTAAGTGGAAAAATACATCACATGGTCTTGCCGACCATGTGGAGAGTCTCATGGTAGATCCTACCCAACGGGGGAGGAGTTACTACAAACATGGAGACTGTGGCAGAGGGGGCTCTGCCAAAGGAAGATGCAGTTTGCCAAAAGGGAAACTAATTAGTGAAGGATATATATATTGCATGGGGTTACTTTACAGGGAACCGCCACATGCGGAGCACCTACCCCAGAACAGGGCTCTTAGTTAGCACGTGTACTGGGCCGGCAGCGAGTCTCTCTGAAAACTCAACTGCCACAGGGCTCAGAGGAAGTCAACCAGGGAACATAGTTTGAGAACATTACTGGGAATTAATGGCGCATGTCTTCAGTTCAGAGGAGGTGAAAGGCGCTATGTGCAAGCGATACACCCGGCCGGCTATCCCGGGCTTATCCGGGCAACCCGTAGGTTGTAGAACCTTGCAAAGGTTTTGGGTGTTGCCCAGCCCACTGCTCTGCAAATGTCTGTTAGAGAGGCACCCCTGGCCAGGGCCCAGGAGGCTGCTATATCCTTGGTAGAATGGGCTTGTAGCCCTACCGGGGGCAGCACGTCCTGGGCGTGATATGCCATAACTATGGCGTCAATGAGCCAGTGGGTGATCCTCTGCTTGGAGACAGCGCTTCCTTTCCACTGTGCACCAAAGCAGACAATGAGCTGCTCAGAGATCCTAAAGCTCTGCGTGCGATCCAAATAGATGTGTAAAGTGCGCACCGGACACAGCAACGACAGGGCTGGGTCTGCCTCCTCCTGGGGCAGTGCTCGCAGGTTCACCACCTGGTCCCTAAAAGGGGTCATGGGAACCTTGGGCACATAGCCCGGTCAGGGTCTCAGGATCACGTGAGAGTAGCCCGGACCGAACTCCAGGCACGTTTCGCTGACAGAGAATGCTTGCAGGTCTCCTACCCTCTTGATGGAAGTGAGCGCAGTCAGGAGGGCAGTCTTCAAAGAGAGTGCCTTAAACTCAGCTGACTGCAAAGGCTCAAAGGGGGCTCTCTGTAGACCCTGAAGAACTACAGAGAGGTCCCATAAGGGAACGAGGTGCGGTCTGGAGGGATTCATCCTCCTGGCGCCTCTCAGGAACCTGATGATCAGGTCGTGCTTCCCTAAGGACTTACCGTCCACTGTGTTGTGGTGTGCTGCTATAGCAGCAACGTACACCTTCAAGGTGGAAGGGGACAGCCGCCCATCCCACCTCTCCTGCAGGAATGAAAGCACCGATCCGACTGCGCATCTCTGGGGGTCTTCCCATTGGGAAGAACACCACTTAGTGAACAGACGCCACTTAAAGGCATACAGGCACCTCGTAGAGTGTTTTTTTTGTCCTTCACCAAGGTGAAGTGGATACCGCTGAATCTGGGCGGACGCCTGGCGAACTGAATCACGTAGCCGAGTCGGACGGTTCAGACCAGCCATCGCGACGGATTGGAAAGCGCAAGCCATGCTTCCAAGCTTCGCGCAAGGGGGACCAAAGGGACAATCTCGTCGGATGTACTGGCGGGAGGGGCCTCGCGGCGGGGCGGAGTTTAAGGTGCCACACCATGTTGTGGCCGTGCTGAGTTCAGGAACATCGAAGTACTTACTTAGCTCCTTGTGACCACCCCCGGAACATCCTGGGACGGGGGAGGAAGAGGCATGTCCACATTGGGGGTGGATTTGTGCCACAGCTGGGTGCTCAGGGGCGGAAGACCGCCGCTGGAGCGCCAAACCTGTCAAATAGAGTGGTGGACGGTGGTCATGATGACAGCCGTGCACCCCGGATACGTGACCCAGGGAACAAGGAAACCGCTCTTGCTGAACTCTTGGGTACTGCAGTCACTTGGGCATGCAGCACAATTAAATGCAAAGGTAACAAAAAGATTCTCCTCCTGACCCTCGACCAGGGAGTGGAGGAGTGGTCTGCTTACCAGCTCCAGAGCAGTGGGTTTCGTTGTCTCTGGGTCGCCCGTCTCAGGGGCGCTTTGAAGCCTTTCACGGGTTCTTGGCGGCCGGCCGTGAGACGGGTGGCGTCTGCTTCCTGCGGTGGGCTTCACGCCGGGGCCGGGCCGAAGGGGTGGGCTGCAGCGGAGCCAGTGCAGTCACCACAGGGGGACGCCCTTGGCGACGAGCAGACAGGGTGCGGGATCTTGAGCCGCACCGGGGCAGGATATGCCGGATAGCCTCCGTCTGCTGCTCCACTGTCGAGAACTGCTGGGCAAAGTCCTTGACAGTGTTGCCAAATAGGACAGCCTGGGAAATGGGGGCAGCAAGGAACCGTGTCCTGTCGGCCTCACCCATCTCAACCAGGTTGAGCCAAAGGTGGCGCTCCTGGACCACTAATGTGGACATCTTCCACCCAAGAGACGGCACCATGACCTTCGTCGCTCGGAGAGCGAGGTTGGTTGCCGAGCGCAGTTCCTGCATCAATCCCGGGGCAGAACTACCCTCGTGCAGTTCCTTTAGCGCCTTGGCAGACTTGCAGGAGAGCCATGGCGTGCAGGGTGGAGGTGGCTTGTCCAGCGGCACCGTAGGCCTTGGCTGTTAGAGACAACGTAAGCCTACAGGCCTTGGACGAGGGCTTTGGGTCCCGCGCCAGGTGGTGGCGCTCTGCGGGCATAGGTGCACCGCGAGCGCCTTTATCCACCGGGGGATTGCCAAATAGCCCTTGGCCACCCCACCATCGAGGGTAGTGAGGGCAGGGAAGCTGAAAAGATCGGGACCGGGCAGTAAAAAGTGCCTCCCATGACCTTGTCAGCTCTTCATGCACTTCCGGGAAGAAAGGAACGGGGGCGGGTCATGGCTTTGAGTGGTGCCGCGAGCCCAGGAACCAATCATCGAGCCGTGAGAGTTCAGGGAAGAGCGGAGGTTTCCACTCTAGCCTGACGCTCGCGTCTGCCCGGGAAAGCATGTCGTCATCTCCGTGTCAGCCTGTGACTGGGCGACCACACCCGAAGGGAGGAGCCCAGCTGAGGCTTCCGCATCTGACTGGACGAGCCCGCTCTCCGATGCTGTGCTCAAGAGCTCATCACTTTCGCGGGCTCCGAATAAGAGGTCGAACTCACCATGAGACGAGCCGGCAGACACATCCGGAAGCCTGATCGGGGCAGATGAGCATGCTGGGGAATGGGAGGTCTGCGGTGGGATACCCGGCGGAGGTGGTCCCATTGGGGTTCCCAAATCACCCCCAGTGCTAGCCGCGCTGGCCTCATACCCTTGGGTAAAAGGACCGAGGCGGTGAGCCTCTGGGGTGGCTTGCTTTCTTATGAAGGCAAGCCACGACCGCATCGTTGCCATGGACATGTCCTCACAATGAGTACATGACCCATCCACGAATGCTGTCTCCGCGTGAGCAGTGCCCAGACACGAAAGTCAGTGATCGTGACCATCAGAAGGCGAGAGATAACGAGCGCAACCAGGAATAACACACAAAGGAAAGGCATCTTTAATAAGACGCATCTTTAAAAAGACATTCCATGTGTGCCGCTCTTTTAGAGAAATATACTCTTATTTCTGCCAAAGCGCCCAGGGGCATTCTCTGCAGTGCACCAGTGCAGAGGAGGGAGAAGCCGCTGAAATGCGCCGTCAGATCCAGCAGAGGTGAATGAACAGTCGTGGGAATTCAGCTCAGTGAGCATGACCGTTCGGCTCCGAAGAGAAAATCTGAATGAGTGGTTGCATACCAGCTCTTTTTATACCCGTATGCAAATACCACTCGCCAATTTTCATTGGCCTTTTATCAAAGACCAGAGGTGTCTCGGGCTCCCATGAGTGACCCCTAGTGTCACTACATTGACACGACGTTGAGTGAGTGACAGATAGGGAACTTTCGTCATACACAAACAAAGATTTTTAGAAGAACATCTCATCTATGTAGGTCCATACAATGAGAGTGATCAGAACTCCAAAAGCTCCAAAAATCAGATAAAGTCAACATAAAAATAATCCATAAGTGATCCAGTTAGTTTTGGGTGAGAAAAGACCAACTCCTTTTTCACTTTACACTCCTTTTTCACTTTACATCTTAACAGCAGTCTCCTTGGCGATCATGATTTCAAGCTTGATTACACTTCCTTTAGCGCCATCTATCGATCTGCGCATGCGTAAAGCACTAGGGAGTGTAATCGAGCTTGAAATCATGATCATGCCTGGGGACTGCAATGACAAGATGTACAATGAAAAAGGAGTTATATTTTAAAAAATCTACCTTATTTCTTCTAGACACTTATGAGATGAAATGTAGAACAAATTGATACTTCATCTTGAGTCTCATGCTTCTCAGATGTTTCTCCTGAGAAAATGCCTCCAAATAAGTTTGCAACATCCTTTGTAATTTGATAGCACTATCTTAATGTCAACTGTTGTCTCATTTTTGTTCCAGCATTTAAAATGCAGAAACACTGGACTTTTTTTCAGTCTGTGACTATTAAAAAAAATATAATTAGAGACTGACTTCTAGTTCTAGAGTTCATGCCATTTGGTTCTTTCAGAGTTTTTAATAACCTTTTCTTCCATTTTTTAGCTTCAGAAAGGGCCTGTTCAGCTTCCTCATCTTCATCTGTCACCTCATCTCTCTGACCGACAACAGGCTCTGTCCATCAATCTGAAGCCCAGTGAAGTGCGTCTTTCTGGGCTGAGCTCCTCACAGGAGTGGGGTTCCTCCAGTGAACTCACTGCACCTAATCTGAACCCTACAGAGTATAAAAACTCTCAGAATGCTCTGAGGCATGGCACTGAGATTAAAGGCATCTTGAAAAAGAGTTCTTCAGAGGGAGTGGTGTGGAGGAGTGAATCTAAGGACAGGGATGACCTGAATGGACATAGCCTGGAGCATAATTGGGGAGAGAGGAGAGAGAGACTACGAGACAGGAGAGTATGTGAGGTAAAAGAGGAAAGGCACACGTCAGCTTCACCAGTGGATTCATCTCTAGCTCCACTCTCCAGCGTTCCCTGGAGGCAGAGAGCAAGGAAGGACGCCTCTACTTCCTCTATGAAAACACGAAGGGAGGGATGCCCATCATTATCAGAAGTCATGCATACTACAGTACACAGCAGCACTGAAGCCATCACTCACAGGTTCTGTCTTTCACTCCATCACTCTTTCTGTTTCTCTCCATGTTCATCTGTCATGTCTTCATTGGCCCTGTCCCAAATGGCGCACTTGATATCGACTTTCTGTCTCAAAGCCTTCGTTTACATGTGTACATGAAATTCTCAAAACTGTAGTGCTGTGCAAAGGCAAAATGCAGTAATTTCACATTTTGTCAGAATTGAGTAATAATTGAAATCTGGTCTCTTTGACTATGATCTGTCCGGTAACAAACAAGTTTGACCGAACTGTACTTAAATTCAGAGAAAATGTAGAGTTGTAATGTGTCAAATCATTGGTTATGGCTTTTAGGCTCAAAAATGATTTAACGTCCTGTACATTTAAATTCTTATGTACATTACATTTAGCTGGACCCTCAAAAACTTCAAAATTGTCAAAAAAAAAAAAGAGTGCTAATGGTGCTCTATTTGACATTTTATGATTCATATAAGCATAAAATGGCTGCTATGCATCCTCAGTATGCCTGATGCAGATTTTACAGCAGACTACTACCCCCAAGAGTTTTTGCGGCAGTACATCAACAAAGCGAAGGACCGCAAGGGCTGAGGGCTGCATTTGGGACAGGGCCATAGACCTTATTCACAGGAGCGCCATCTTTGATTTTTGACGGGAATTGAAAAATGGGTCTGTGAGGGATAGACTTACAGTCACTTCCAAGAAATTCCAGTAGACAAAATACTAAATTTTGTGGAAAATTAGATGTGATCCAGGAGCTTTTTGTTAGCTTTTTAAAGTGCATGTCATTGAAGAGACGGTAAGTCCATCCCTCATAGCCTCGTTTTCAAAGATAATATTAAGGTATTTTGTATGACCATAATAACAAGTGAAAATCCTTTTTTTAGACTGATGGACTCTAGAGAAACTGAGGAAGAGGAGAAGAAGACAGAGGCAAAGTGCAATATCACGCTAAGCATTAGGTCACAGGTGTGTGTTTAAGTGTGTGTTGCAATGAGAGTTAAAGAGAATTCTTATTTCATTGTGTTACAGAGTCATAAAATACCAAAGCTAGGCAATGTTGACTAGGTGGTTGGTGGGTGTTTTGTGTGAATAAATGCATCTGCACATGTGTTTGTGGTCAAATGTACATGACAGTGCAGTTTATAACAGGTGTTACTTCCTCCAATCTTTCCTCAATGTCTGTATCCGCTCTGGTTTCCTCTCTGCCCTTGCAGGATGAGTCTGACAGTGCTGTTGGATCTACACCCCAAACTCAATGCTGGGTAAGAATACTGTCTGTGGTTCCCTATCTGTCACTCACTCGACGTTGTGTGAATGTAGTGACACTAGGGGTCACTCTTGGGAGCCCGAGACACCTCTGATCTTTGATAAAAGGCCAATGTAGGGCTTTACTGGTTGTTTAGATCAGTGTTACTATCAGAAATAATTAATAATTATTTGCAATAATTAATAATTATTTCTGTAGTTATTAATTAATATTTAAATTAATCAATTGAATCTAACTCATTAAAACCTCATATGGGGCTCCAGTAAATGTAGTGTGCTACGTTTAGGAGCAAGTTTGGTTATTAGCAATAATTAATAATTATCAAAGATAATTATTAATTATTAAAATCAATAGAACATTGATGAGAATCAATGTTAGCTTTTTTTTATCCTTTAAATCAACAATTATCAAAGATAATCGTTAATTGTTAACATCGATGAAACATTAATTAAAATTAACACTAGCTTATTGATCATTCAAATTCAACAATCATCAAAGATAATTATCAATTATCAAAAATCAATAGAATATTAATAAGGATTAACATTGACGGGGCACCACCCTGAAATCAGGGACTAATAACCAGATAGTGAAACAGTCTCAATATTAGATTGTTTTCTTAGGAAAATCGACATCCGAAGAATATCGATTTTCGGGGAAATAAAAAACAATGAATGAAGGTTTGAATCCGAGCACTGACATCCCGTCAGCATGACACAGGCGTATGCAAAACAAACCAAAACACTTCTCTTTGTAATATAAACAAAGTTTATTTATGCAGTAATATCAATTAGATGATTAGATATGGAAATAAAAATAATCCTATAACACATAAGGTGTGTGTGTGACAGTGTGTGTGTGACAGTGTGTGTGTGTGTGTGTGTAAGGAGGGACGCGCACCAAATGGCGGACGTGACTCTCGTGGAGAGTATGTCATGCGAGACTTCCGGCCAGGGAATATGACCGCAAATGGGGGCGGAGAGAAACCAGTCAATGGCGTCTACCAGTTACCGCGTGTATCCGCTTGTATAATAGCTTAGGGACAAAGCTGGGCTTTAGCATTTAAGCTATCTACGAGCCAAATGTGTGACAGAATGTTTGTGAGGGGCCGCGTGCGTGAGTGTGTGTGTGTGTATGTGGTTAGTACGAGAGAGAGAGAGAAGTGACAACCCTAAAGCCGATTTCGTGATCATGGGAGAGAAAGCAGCTGTTAGTTCATCGCTCAGAGACGCGGTGGACGGCTCGTAAACAGTCCCGCGTTATTTGACTCTTTAATGGATGAACTCAGTTGCTGTCTCACCCGCGATGGCGAAATTGCACAACAGTCCAATTTGGTTGGACCACAATACAGCAAAACAAATTCGTGATAATTAACACCCTGAGTATTAATAATGAGCGGACATGGCGGTCCGTAAACTGTACAAGCAAAAACCTTGAAACACAAGAATAACACACTATAATATTCTATCTCTGCTCAGACGTAAACCTCTTATTTGAATCGCATGAGGACACAGGTAGAATGTGTTTTCCTCCGTCCTTTAACTCTGACCCGGTTCCTTGAGGCTCGGGTGATGATGAGAGGCCGTTTCCTCGCTCTGTCGGCGGGCGGTAAGGCTGTTGATTCTCGGCGGGCTGGCGGAGAACTCAGAAATGAGTGTTCGGTTGAACACAGAGTAATCACAACTCGTCCAGCGAGATGGAGATTGTATGGCCACAGTTTCAAGTTGGACGTTACTTCCTTGTGCCACGAGGTTGCACCTGAGAGCAGCGATAAACTACGTCTATACTCAGTGAACAAAGTTGCTGGAAGCAAATCCCGAAAGCATTTCAGATGTATTTCAACTCCTGATGATGTCATGTTTGAGGGACGTTCTGTTGTGTGCCTCATCCAATAGGAGTTGAGAGTTCGATCCTTTAGTGAGCAAGGCTTCATGGGATTTGTAGTCTTTTTTGGACTCCCTTAGTTTGATTTTGGCACGATTTTTATCAGTATAATTTACGACTTGGAATGTGGGGGATTGAGTTAGGTTTTTACGACTGTGTTAGGCCTGCCTTTGTCTTCTATCTGAATTCATGAGGCCCAACACCAATGAAAATTGGCGAGTGGTATTTGCATACCACTCCCCCGGACATACGGGTATAAAAGGAGCTGGTATGCAACCACTCATTCAGATTTTCTCTTCGGAGCTGAACGGTCATGCTCACTGAGCTGAATTCCCATGACTGTTCATTCACCTCTGCTGGATCTGACGGCGCATTTCAGCGGCTTCTCCCTCCTCTGCACTGGTGCACTGCAGAGAATGCCCCTGGGCACTTCGGCAGAAATAAGAGAGTATATTTTTCTAAAAGAGTATATTTCTCTAAAAAAGCGGCACACACGGAACGTCTTTTTAAAGACGCGTCTTTTTAAAGATGCCTTTCCGTTTGTGTGTTATTCCTGGTTGCGGTCGTTATCTCTCAACTTCTGACGGTCACGATCGCTGTCTTTCGTGTCTGGGCGCGACCCACATGGAGACAGCGTTCGTGAATGGATCATGTACTCATTGTGAGAACATGACCATGGCAACGTTGCAGTCGCGGCTTGCTTTCGTAAGAAAGTAAGCCACCCCAGAGGCTCCCCACCTCGGTCCTTCTACCTATGGGTATGAGGCCAGCGTGGCTAGCACTGGGGGCGATTTGGGGACCAAAATGGGACCACCTCCACCGGGTATCCCCCCACGGACCTCCCATTCCCCAGCACGCTTGTCTGCTCCGATCGGTCTTCTGGATGAGTCCGCCGGCTTGTCTCGGTTCGACCTGTTGTTCGGAGCCCACGAAGCTGATGAGCTCTCGAGCGCAGCATTGGAGAGCGAGCTCGTCCAGTCGGACGCAGAAGCCTCAGCTGGGCTCCCCCCCTCGGGTACGGTCGCCCAGTCACAGGCTGACATGGAAATGACGGACATGCTTTCCCGGGCAGCCGCGAGCGTCGGGCTAGAGTGGAACCCTCCTCTCTCCCCTGAACCCTCGTGGCTCGATGATTGGTTTCCGGGCTTGCGGCGCCGCTCACAGCCACGCCCCGCTCCAGTTCCTTTCTTCCTGGAAGTGTACGAGGAGCTGACAAGGTCGTGGGAGGCACCTTTTACTGCCTGTTCCCGATCTTTCAGCTCCCCCGCCCTCACTACTCTCGATGGTGTGGCGGCCAGGGGCTATTCTGTGATTCCCCCGGTGGATAAAGCACTCGCGGTGCATCTATGCCCGCAGAGCACCACCACCTGGCACGGGTGCCCAAAGCTCCCGTCCAAGGCCTGTAAGTTTACGTCGTCCCTGACGGCCAAAGCCTACAGTGCCACTGGACAAGCTGCCTCCGCCCTGCACGCCATGGCTCTCCTGCAAGTCCACCAAGCCAAGGCGCTAAAGGAACTGCACGAGGGCAGTTTTGCCCCAGATTTGATGCAGGAGCTGCGCTCGGTGATCGACCTTGCTCTCCGGGCGACGAAGGTCACGGTGCGGTCTCTCGGATGGGCGATGTCCACCTTGGTGGTTCAGGAGCGCCACCTTTGGCTCAACCTGGTCAAGATGGGAGAGGCCGACAAGGCACGGTTCCTTGCTGCCCCCATTTCCCAAGTTGGCCTATTCGGCGACACCTTCGAGGACTTTGCCCAGCAGTTCTCGTTGGTGAAGAAGCAGACGGAGGCTATCTGGCACATTCTGCCCCGGCGCGGCTCAAGATCCCGCACCCCGCCTGCTCGTCACCAAGGGCGTCCCCCTGAAGTGACTACACAAGCTCCGCCACAGCCTGCCCCTTCGGCCCGGCCCTGGCATGGAGCCCACCGCAGGAAGCAGACGCCACCCGTCTCATGGCCGGCCGCCAAGAACCCACGAAAGGCTTCGAAGCGCCCCTGAGATGGGCGACCCAGGGACGACGAAACCCACTGCCTTGGAGCTGGTAAGCAGACCACACCATCCCCCGGTGGAGGGCCGGGAGGATAATCTTTTGTTGCTTTTTCATGTAATTTCGCCATATGCCTAAGTGGCTGCGATACCCAACAGTTCAGCAAAAGAGCGGTTTCCTCATTCCCTGGGTCACATACCCGGTGTGCACGGCCGTCATCACGACCACCATCCACCATTCCATTTTGGCAGGTTTGGCGCTGGGTTGCGGCCAATCTTGGACCTGCGAATACTGAACCGGGCTTTGCACAGACTCCTGTTCAAGATGCTGACGCAAAAACGCATCCTAGCGAGCGTCCAGCATCAAGATTGGTTCGCGGCGGTAGACCTGAAGGACGCGTACTTCCATGTCTCAATTCTACCTCGACACAGACCCTTCCTGCGGTTTGCATTAGAGGGTCGGGCGTATCAGTACATAGTCCTCCCTTTCGGCCTGTCCTTGTCCCCTCGCATCTTCACGAAGGTCGCAGAGGCAGCACTTGCCCCGCTAAGGGAAGTGGGCATTCGCATCCTGAACTATTTCGATGACTAAATAGTAGGCTAATCCTAGCTCACTCTTGGGATGTGTTGTGTGCACGCAGGGACCTGGTGCTCTTGTACCTCAGCTGACTAGGGCTTCGGGTCAACTGGGAAAAGAGCAAGCTCCTCCCGGTTCAGAGCATATCTTTTCTCGGCTTGGAGTTGGACTCAGTCTTGTTGATGGTGCGCCTCACAAACGAACGCACACAGTCGGTGCTGACCTGTTTGAAGGCAAGTTTGCTTTTGTCTCCAAGCAGAGGATCGCCCACTGGCTCATTGACACCATAACAATGGCATATCACGCCCAGGACGTGCCGCCCCCGGTAGGGCTACGAGCCCATTCTACCAGGGGTGTAGCGGCCTCCTGGGCCTTGTCCAGTGGAGCCTCTCTAACAGACATTTGCAACACCCAACACCTTTGCAAGGTTTTACAATCTCCGGGTGGAACCGGTTTCATCCCGTGTAGTGGCACGCACAAGCAGGTAAGTCCGGGACAGCTGGCCAGGTGTATCACTTGCGCATAGCACCTTTCACCTCCCCTGAGCTGAAAACGTGCACTATTTACTCCCAGTAGTGTTCACAAACTGTGTTCCATGGATGATTTCCTCCGAGCCCTGTGGCAGACGAGTTTGCGGAGAAACTCGCTGCCAGCTCAGTACATGTGCTAGCTAAGCCCTGTACTGGGGAAGGTGCTCCGCATGTGGTGGTTCCCCGTAGGTAACCCCATGCGACGTATATCTTCTGCTAATTTGTTTCCCTGTTGGTAAACTGCATCTTCCTTGGGCAGAGGCCCCTCTGCCCCAGTCACCATGCTTGTAGAGACTCCTCCCCCGCAGGGTAGGACCTACCATGGGACTTCTCCACATGACATACTTCAGACAAAGCTCGGCAAGACCATGTGATGTATTTCCACTCAAAATACCCCCGCCCCCCCCCCCCCACTTTGGACAGGGTTTTGTCTACGCGGTGTCTTCCCCTTGGCAGTGACACCCCCCCCCCCCGACTAGACCTGGTGGCCCCAGTCGGTTAATTCCTTTTTTTTTTGGGGAGAGAAAAAAAAAAGAGGATAAGAGCCACGACTGGCTAGCCTGTCTCTATCTTTTGGGCAGTCGACTTGTCCCCAAAGGGCCATTCGACACTCATAACAGCATTGGGGGAGGTTACGTGTCGGCCTGGTGTGCTGGCTACGAGGCACACAGTGGTCTGCCCGTCACACACCGCCAGTTCACGTAACACAGTTTAGCCAGTTGCGGCGTTTCGTATAGGGACCCCTAGTGTCACTAAATCGACACAACGCCGAGTGAGTGACAGATAGGGAACGTCCTGGTTACTTGCGTAACCTCCGTTCCCTGATGGAGGGAACGAGACATTGTGTCCCTGCTGCCACAACGCTGAAATACCTGCTGAAATGGCCGGGACCTTGTCTCGGCTCCTCAGCATAAAACCTGAATGAGTGGTTGCATACCAGCTCCTTTTATACCCGTATGTCCGGGGGAGTGGCATGCAAATACCACTCGCCAATTTTCATTGACCTTTTATCAAAGACCAGAGGTGTCTCGGTCTCCCAAGAGTGACCCCTAGTGTCACTACATCGACACAATGTCTCGTTCCCTCCATCAGGTAGGGAACCAGGACGTTTCTGCAGGGTTGTGTGTAAGTGTTTACAATTCCTGTGTAAATCACTGTCAACTGACCATAGTGACCATCTACTGTTGTTTTTTAGTCTTTCATATGTTGTGTGTGTTGGAGTGAGAGATTTCATTAGTGAATGTTACTTTGTGTTTAGATTGTTCATTCTGGATGTTTACCACCTAGTCCTCTCCTCTCCTCTCCTCTCCCCTCCTCAGGAGCCTGTGTTCTCCTCTGTGTATTCTCATCCAAGCTCCACACCTCAATATGTGATATTTTTCAATGAGGTGAGCATATTATGGTGTGTGTGTGTTTGTGAGCATCTGTTTGTGTTCATATCAAATGTTTAGTGTGCACTCTTCAGAATGTGACTGAATGTTTTGAATGTGTCAACAGAGGACTTATACTGCATGCGTTTTTCACACAACATTGGTTCCTATGTTTTATTGCAATGTGTCCCAATTGTTCACTTGTCTCCCTTGCAGTGTTGGGTAAGTTACTAAAAAATAGTAATCCACTACAAATTACAAAAAAAATTTTTTTTAATAAAATTACTTTAATAATTACTTCAATGAAAAAGTAATCACATTACTAATTATTTTACTTTTACAGTAAGTTACTTACTAAAACACATTTCCGCTCAACAAATTCAAAATAATGTCTATATTTCTTTCTAGTTCATTGTTACACATAAGTCATACACTCAACACCTCACATTTCTCCTTCACTATGACTCTTTACAGGACTATAAATCATGTATTCTACATAAATAATATATTAGTAATAAGCATAACCCTATAATGTACTTAAAAGTAATTAAATTAATTGAAAGTCAGTAACTGTAATCTGATCACAAGAATTTAAAATGTAATGTGTTACACTACTTTTTTGACTTTGAAATTAGATTACACCCAACACTGCTCCCTTGTCATATTATAATCCTTTTTTTTTTCTTTTTTTTTTCTTAATGAGGATGTTTGAGCCACACATTGCACACTTTACTGTCTTTATGGCATGGTCATGTACACTACTCATGTAACACAATCAAAAGTTTGGACAGACTTGAATACATCTTTGTTTCTAATGATCTTAAAAACCTTTTGATATATGGGCTTATGCCTAAATACTAATGAGTTGGACAATATAATGAAAGAAAATCATTCAACAAGTGTCCAACATACATAGGAACTCCTTAAATGCTGTTTAAAAAGCAGTCAAGGGGGCACCTCATGAAGTTGAATGAGAGAATGCCCACTTTAAAGAAGCTAAACTACTCTGTAAGATGTTGTGTTTTTTCATTGTTTTGATTACTATTATTCTAAAATGTTGAACATAGTAATTATATATATAAATAAAGAATAGTAGGTGTTTTCAAACTTTTGACTGGTAGTGTATGATTTGGTTTGTGCCAGTTTGTGAAATTGCCATTATTATCCATAATACATCTGTCTCTTCCTCTAACTCCCCTTTTAGAGGAGTCTCTCTTATGAAGCTCAGGAGGTTTCCTCACCAACTCAAACCCAATCACAGGTGAAGGGCAAAGTCAAGGTAACATTCAGATGCACACATATATTGTTCTATCATGGTTGGGACTTTCTATTGACTTCTATTGTTTTTATACTGAGCTAACAATATTTTCTGTCCCTTAATCCTACCCCTACAGAAATCCAACCCTCACAGAAACCTTCCTGTATTTTTACATTTTCACAAAGACATTATTTTGTATCTTTAATAAGTCGTTTCCTTCGTAGGGACTTCAGATTTTACTATCCTCTGTTTAGGCATGCAAACCTGACCCCTGTATTCTCTGTTATTTCAGGCAAGCTGTGAGGAGGAAGACTCTCCCAAACTAATTTTTACAGCGACACAAACAATCTGTTGCAGTGATGTCCAAGAGAATCTGCAGTTTGATACTGAGATGGTCATGACCTCTGAACCCTCTTCACTGTCAGTGTGTCAGACCAGTGGAGGAGACACAGAGCCTGACCTGAGCATGCTCTGTCAAACAAACACTCCAATGTAAACCTGCATTTGTGTGTAAATGACATCTGGCTGTAAATGTATGACATTGCCACACATTATGTGTGATTGCAAACAGGTTTAATGCTCTCTCTCTCTCTCTCTCTCTCTGTCTTTAGATTGAGTTCAGCTGTAGCCGAGCACAGGCGATCAGTACGGCCATCCCGTAGGACTCAGGGTTCAAGGAATCCATTACGTGCTCTTGCTGCTCGAGAAGATATCCAACAGGATTTCATGCAGCCTGAAGACCACAGTGAAATGGAGACTAACAGGGGTCAGTCAGTCAGTTATCCAATAAAATGTTTCAAAAATATTGAAAGACAAATTGATCCAAAACAAAAAAAGACTTCCTAAATTTAAAACTACTACATAAAGTACACAAGTTCACAGACTGAGAATAAAATTTGTTTGTCGCTGTTCATCCTTCTCCATCCTTCCTTGATATGTCTTTTACTTGTCAGCCTTCCTCATTAGAAGTTATTTACATTTTATCTTTTTTATCTTTTTCTCAAAGCTATGAAAAATTCGAACTGCACCTCCTCTGAAAAAGTGAGCAGACCCACAGTGCCATACAACAAACTCATGCTCATACATGTTAAAGGTACGATATTTATCTTTTCTATCTATCTTATCTATTGGTTGTAGATTACAAGAGTTTGTGTTTTATTTATATATTTATTTATATATTTGTTTACCTATATTTTTAAAAGACTGAATATGCTAACATTATTTTCACCACAGAAGTTTTAAAGAGTTAGTTCACCCAAAAACGAAAATTCTCTCATTATTTACTCACCCTCATGCCATCCCAGATGTGTATGACTTTCTATTTCTGCTGAACACAAACAAAGAATTTTAGAGGAATATCTCAGCTCTGTAGGTCCATACAATGCAAGTGAATGGTGACGAGAACTCCATAAGCTCCAAAAAGGAGATAAAGTCAATATAAAAGTAATCCATAAGACTACAGTGGTTTAATCAGTGCCTTCTGAAGCAATCCAGTTGGTTTTTGGTGAGAACAAACCAAAATGTAAAACATTTTCACTTTCACTTTCATCTTGTCTTTGCAGTCTCTAGGCATGATCATGGTTTTCACATGAAAACGCAAGTAATGATTTAACAAGCTTCTCTCATAGTGCTCATGAACACAATGAACATCAAGATTTTCACTTTAAAATTATTTAAATTTTGGGTTGTTTCTCATTAAAACTGGTTGTTTGCCTTCATAAGACTTCCAGTGCCATTGTGCTGAAAAGACAGACCAGAATATTAATTAGATAGAATTTGCAGGTTTTGAAGTTTACACATTATTAAACAAGTGTAACCAAAGTTTATGGTCCATGCTCAGAAGCTTCCCTACATTCTTGTTGCCAGCACGTGCATGTTGGTTATGTAGTACTGTACAGTATGTGCTGTCTGTGTCCAGGATGGAGGCAGGTACAGGTGCGGTTAGTGGAGCCGGTGGCACGGTCTCTTAACAGTGGTGACTGTTTTCTGCTGGTCACACCCTCACACTGCTTCCTCTGGACTGGCAAATTGTCCAACACCATTGAGAGAGAAAAGGTACCTCCATCAGTTTAAACAGTAACTGTGCTGTTCCAGTTTTAGCCAGTACAATAATGCTTGCAATATAAAAGGACAAGCAATCTGGACACCCTCAATGAAATAATATTGGGTGTGAAAATATGAAAATGATTGAAATTTGAAACACTAAAAAACGAGCTTGCTTATTCCCAAATATTACATTTAGCTTTAATTCAGAAGTTCCGTTTCTAAAACTTATGCATTACTGTATGTTATCATTGTGTTATCTGATGTGCACTTTTGGTATTGGTGTGATATATTCAGAATTAGTTGTGGGTTTTTAGTAACAGGATACTGACTGATGGTTTGTTTCAGGCATCTGAAATGGCCTCGTTTATTGTGACCCAGAGGGATCTTGGTTGTCAAGCGACAGGTGTCATTCACCTGGATGAAGGTGTAAATACAGACAGTCTGCAGGCAGCAGAGTTCTGGAACCTTCTTGGGGGACAGACACAGTACAAAGGCAATTGTTGAACACAACTATATGCTATTTATCTATCAAACTCTTATTGATTTATATGAAACTGCTTAAAAACACATTGTGTGTGGGTTTTCTCTCTGCAGGTCCAGATAGTGCTGATGATGATGAGCTCTATGAGAAAGCCATATCAGAGTCTAACTGTATTTATAGGCTGCAGGGAGACAGGCTCCGGCCCCATGAGCTGGGCTGGGCCTCCATACCACACCTTTCTCTACTGGACTCCTCCCAGGTCCTTATCTCAATCTATCTGTTAAAGAAAGCTTGGTCACATTTTATAGTACAGTGTCCATGTCCATGTAATTGCAAGTACTTAGTATTACTGAGTAATACTAATTAGAGGTATACCGATATATCGGTTTTACAGATTAATCGGTGCCAATAGTAGCTTTTTGGAAGTATAGGTTATCGGCAAAAATCTTTTTTTATTATTCCTCTGTGTTCCTCTGTGACCAGCGCTGGAGGAGTCTACAGAACAGCTTGGCTGTACAGTATAAAAGTGGTCTCTGGTGAAATAAAAACAATCACCTAAACATTGACAACATTCATCCATGTTTTTATCCTCAAAACAAATTTTTTTGTTATTTTGATTAGATAATCAAGTGTTCTAAATTGAAGCAAGGGCTATATGGAAATGTGCCTCCTCAGCACATACATTGTGTCTCCAACTATTATTCACCATATCTTGTGAATAATAATAAACCTTATTTCTCATTAAACCTTATCTGGTGAAATATATATATACAAAACCCTTCATCTGGTGAATATATAGGCTATAACATTTTTACTTGGTAAATAGAGTTATATTAAAAAAAGAGTTGCTGTGTATTTCGGTCTTGTTTATAGTTAAAAGTCTGAAGTTCCCCTTCTGTCACTCACTCGACATTGTGTCGATGTAGTGACACTAGGGGTCGCTCTTGAGAGCCCTGAACACCTCAGATCTTTGAGAAAAGGCCAATGAGAATTGGCGAGTGGAATTTGCATGCCACTCCCCCGGACATACGGATATAAAAGGAGCTGGCTCGCAACCACTCATTCAGATTTTTTCTTCGGAGCCGAGCAGTTGTACTATCAGCGAGCTGAATACTACTGTTGTTCCATTCACCACTTAAGAAGCGTATGCTGTTGGATATATGGCGCATTTCCAGCGGCTTTCTCTCCTTCTGCACAACGAGTGCAGATTTCACCCCTGGGCACTTCGACAGTGCTAAAAGAGTGTATATTCCTGCTAAAGAGTATATTTTCTCTATTAGAGCACAGACATTGACGTTGAACGTCTTTTTAAAGACGTGTCTTTATTAAGATGCCTTTCCGTCTTTGTGTGATTCCTGGATGTGGTCGCGGCTTTCCTTCTTCCGGGGGAAAGCCACTCTAGCCGCCCCCCGCGCCTCGCCTTTTACCTCCAGACACGAGGCCGGGCCGGCCCGGCTAGCACTGGAGGCGATTTGGGGGCTTCAATGGGCGTGGCTCCGCCGGGTAAATGCTCGCAGACCTCACATTCCCCAGCACGCTCGTTTGCCCCCGGCAAGTTCCGAGAGGAGACCAGCTCGCCCCAGGGCCAGCTTAGTGTCCCTTTCGGAGCTCCAGAGCGGGATGAGTGCTCGATCTCTGCATCGGAGAGCATACTGGCGATGTCAGACGCTGAGGACTCGACTGGGCTGCCACCTTTGGGTTAGCCCACCCAGTCTGAGGCTGATGGTGAGATGACCGCCATGCTTGCCCGGGCCGCTGCGTGTGTCGGGTTGGAGTGGAACCTTCCACACTCCCCTGAGCCCTTGCGGCTAGATGATTGGTTCCTGGGTTCGGGGCGCTGCTCACAGCCAGGCCCCCCGGTCCCTTTCTTCCCGGAAGTGCACGACGAGCTGGCCAGGTGGTTGTGACGGACTACGAGGACGGTCAAAAAGTCCCTCCTCCCCCGTCGCTGACCCCTCCGACGCCGGGTACATGGAGCAAGGTAAGTGCTTCGAGGGTCCCTTCAGTGCAGCCACGAGTTCGAGACAAAGTGAGGCTCCTCAACGTCGCATCCCCTACTCCCTCCCGCCGCGAGGCCCCACCCACAGGTATGTTAAACACGATCGTCCCCTTAGTGCCCCTCGCCCGGAACTTGGATGCATGGCTAGCGCTTTCCAACCCATCGCGGTGGTTGGCCAGGACCATCCGACTCGGCTACGCAATTCAGTTCGCCAGGCGCCCGCCCCGGTTCAGCGGCGTCTGCTTCACTTTGGTTAGGGGCGAGAACGCCGCCACCTTGCATGCGGAGATTGTGACCCTTCTGCGTAAGGGCGCGATAGAGTCTGTCCCTCCAGCCGAGATGAAGAAAGGGTTTTACAGCCCTTACTTCATCGTACCGAAGAAAGGCGGTGGGTTGCGGCCAATCTTGGACCTTTGAGTTCTGAACCGGGCTTTGCACAGACTCTCGTTCAAGATGCTGACGCCAAAGCACATTTTGGCATGTGTCCGGCATCAAGATCGGTTTGCGGTGGTAGACCTGAAGGACGAGTACTTTCACATCTCGGTTCTACCTCGACACAGACCCTTCCTACGGTTTGCTTTCGATGGCCGGGCGTATCAGTACAGGGTCCTGCCCTTCGGCCTGTCCCTGTCCCCTTGCGTCTTCAGGAAAGTCGCAGAGGCAGCTCTTGCCCTGTTAATGGAAGTGGGTGTCCGCATACTCAACTACCTTGACGACTGGCTGATTCTAGCTCACTCTCGAGAGTTGCTATTCGCACACAGGTACCTCGTGCTCAGGCACCTCAGCCGGCTAGGGCTTTGGGTCAACTGGGAAAAGAGCAAGCTCTCCCTGGTTCAGAGCATCTCTTTTCTCGGTTAGACTCAGTCTCGATGATAGTGTGCCTCACGAGCAAGCGCGCGCGGTCAGTGCTGAACTGCCTGAAGTCGTTCAAGCAGAGAACAGCGGTTCCACTGAAACACTTTCAGAGGCTCCTGGGGCATATGGCATCCTCAGCGCCGGTCACGCCACTAGGGTTGATGCATATGAGACCGCTTCAGCACTGGCTTCAGACTCGAGTCCCGAAATGGGCATGGCGCCACGGCACACATCGTGTGGCCATCACGCCGATCTGCCGCCACTTGTTCAGCCCTTGGACAGTCTCCTACAGCAAGTGTACAGGCGCGTCGTCATTACGACAGATGCCTCCAAGCGAGGCTGATGCGCTGTGTGCAATGGGCACGCAGCCGTTGGCTCCTGGACAGGACCGCGACTGTGTTGGCACATCAACTGCCTCGAGTTTCTGGCAGTATTGCTCACCCTGCGGAGGCTTTTGCTGTTGATCCAGGGCAAGCATGTGTTGGTCCGGACGGACAACACAGCGACAGTAGCGTATATAAATCACCAAGGTGGCTTATGCTCACGTCGCATGTCGCAACTCGCCCGATGTCTCCTCCTATGGAGTCAGCGGCGACTGAGGTCGCTGCGGGCCACTCACATCCCAAGCAACCTCAACGCCACAGTGGACGCGCTGTCGCGGCAGGTGACGCTCAGGGGAGAGTGGAGACTCCACCCCCAGGTGATTCAGCTGATTAGGAGTCGGTTTGGCAAAGCAAAAGTAGACCTTAATTGCCTCCCGAGAAACCTCCCACTGCCCACTCTGGTATTCTCCGATGGGGCCCCTCTTGGCCCAGACGCACTGGCACACAGCTGGCCCCAGGGACAGACCCTGTGCAAGGTCAGGGAGGACGAGGAGCAGGTCACCCTCGTGGCCCCGTATTGGCCCACCCAGACTTGGTTCTCAGACCTCACGCTCCTCGTGACAGCCCCTCCCTGGCGAATTCCCCTGAGGAAGGACCTTCTTTCTCAGGGACGGGGCACCATCTGGCATCCGCGCCCAGATCTCCCTTGGACAGGATGTGGAAGACCTAAGTGGCCTACAACCAGCAGTGGTAGACATGATCACATAGGCCAGAGCTCCTTCCACAAGGCAGCTTTATACCCTGAAGTGGCGTTGGTTCGTGAATTGGTGTTCTTCCCGAGCTGAAGACCCTCAGAGATGCGCAGTCAGGTCAGTGCTTTCCTTCCTGCAGGATAGGCTGGAGGAACGGCTGCCCCCCTCCACCTTGAAGGTGTATGTGGCCACCATAGCGGCACACCACGATACAGTGGACGGTAAGTCCTTAGGGAAGCATGACCTGATCATCAGGTTCCTGAGAGGTGCCCGGAGGCTGAATCCTCCTAGGCCACGCCTGTTCCCCTCATGGGATATCTCCGTGGTCCTCCTGGGCCTTCGCGTAGCCCCCTTTGAGCCGCTAGAGTCAGTCGAGTTGAAAGCCCTCTCCTTGAAGACGGCCATCCTGATTGTGCTCACCTCCATCAAGAGGGTCGGGGACCTGCAAGCATTCTCTCTCAGCGATACCTGCCTGGAGTTCGGTCCGGGTGACTCTCATGTAATCCTGAGACCCCGGCCGGGCTATGTGGGCAAGGTTCCCACAACCCCCTTCAGGGATCAGGTGGTGAACCTGCAAGCGCTGCCTCAGGAGGAGGCAGACCCAGCCCTGTCGTTGCTGTGTCCAGTGCTTACTTTGCACATCTACTTGGATCGCACGCAGAGCTTTAGACGCTCTGAGCAGATCTTTGTCTGCTTTGGCGGACAGCGGAAAGGGAACGCTGTCTCCAAACAGAGGCTTGCCCACTGGATCGTGGATGCCATTGCTATGGCATACCAGGCCCAGGCCGTGCCCGCCCCTTCGGGAATACGAGCACATTTCACAAGGAATCTGGCATCCTCGTGGGCACTGGCCTATGGCACCTCTCTAGGACACATCTGCAGGGCAGTGGGCTGGGCGACACCCAGTACCGTCGCGAGATTTTACGATCTCCGGGTTGAGCCGGTTTCGTCCTGTGTTGTATCAAGTACGAAGAGCTAAATTCGGGAATACGGACAGCTGGCCAGGTGTATCGCTTGCATATAGGGCCTTTCCCCTCCAAAGAGGCGAAGATGTGCACTTCTTTTCCCATGCGAGTTTACGAACCCGTGAACCCTGGATGTCCTTCCTCCCTAGCCCTGTGGCTCGCGAATTCAGCGGAGGAATTCACAGCCGGAACCAGTACGTGTGCTAGTATGCCCTTACTGAGGTAGGTGCTCCACAGGTGCCGGTTACACCGGTAACCCCCTGTGATGTATTTTCTGCAGTACGGTCTCCCTGTCGGCAGACCTGCGTCTCCCTTCGACAGAGCCCTCTCTGTCCTGGTCACTGTGTTTGTAGAGCTCCTCCCCTTTCAGGCAGGACCTACCACCATGCCTCTTCAATGTGCGGCTCTGAGCCCACATGATATGCTTGCCACATGTTACCTCCCCTCCGGGCAGGATGTGGTCTCCGCGGGGTCTTTTCCCCCTGAAAGAATAGGATAGGAAAAGAACACCTTCCCCAGCACATATCTTGAGCGTTAAAATGACCCCAGCCGAATAACTGAATACTCTGTGGAGAGAAAATATAGAGAGAAAAGGCCACATCTCTTCCCCTCCCCCCCAGGGATGTAGGGAACTATACAACGTTTTTTGGGGCGTTGGGGGAGGCTACGTGCAGACCGGTGCACCTGCTACTACGCACGCAGCAGCTTGCTTGCACCTGCACCGGCAGTCCACGTAACACGGTTCAGCTAGTTGTGGCATTTTGTATAGGGTCCCCTAGTGTCATTACATCGACACAACGTCGAGTGAGTGACAGAAGGGGAACGTCTCGGTAACTGTCGTAATCTCCGTTCCCTGATGGAGGGAACGAGACGTTGTGTCCCCCCTGCCACAACGCTGTACTGCCCGCTGAAATGGCCGGGACCCTGTCTCGGCTCCTCAGCACAAAACCTGAATGAGTGGTTGCGAGCCAGCTCCTTTTATACCCGTAGGTCCGGGGGAGTGGCATGCAAATTCCACTCGCCAATTCTCATTGGCCTTTTCTCAAAGATCTGAGGTGTTCGGGGCTCTCAAGAGTGACCACTAGTGTCACTACATCGACACAACGTCTCGTTCCCTCCATCAGGGAACGGAGGTTACGATAGTAACCGAGACGTTATGCACCGAATTGTTTTCTGATTATTATTGGAATTTTGTTTGAACAATAAACTGCATGTGGGATTTTATTCATTTTGGACTCTTGTTGCCTCTGTGTCTGTGTCAGTCACAATAAGGAAATACTAAGAAAATGCTTTGACATTCTGTAAATCGATTTTAAAAGAAATCGGCCGATTAATCCAACTTAGTTATCATATCAGCAAAATCCACTATCGGTCAACCTCTAATACTAATGAATAAAACATACTTAATATGTAAGTGTGTAATAGAAGAAATGTGTCCATAAACTTTTTGTTTTATCAACGTCAAATAATTTAAGGAAAAATGTGTATACATGTTAAAGGACAAGTGCATATTTTAGGTGCTATAACTGGTTACAAATGGTGTATAAGCATTTCATCATTTGCAATCACGTTTTTGCTTTGACATGTTGGTTTTAAATGATCTTGAAGTATGAATATTCTCTCAATAATATGAGGTAATGAAAGCTGCATGCACAATAATCATAAAATAATTAGCAAAATGTTGTTAAAATAGTTTTTGGATGAAGAAAAGCATGTCACACTGCATGACATGTCAACTTGTCAACTACACAAATATTTTAACACCTTGTGATTACACATTTTTATTGTTATTGTCATTACAGATTACAGTATATAAATTTGATTAATCCTAAATATAATCCTTAGTTTTGGTTGGATGTGCCTGTCATACCAAATACCAAATACATTAAGACATGTATGACAAAACTGCATTTAATGTTGTGGGCAGGGGCGGACTGGCCATAGGGAGAACCGGGACTTTTCCCGATGGGCCGGCTGCGAAACGGGGCCGAACGGGCCACAAAACGGTGCCGCAATATGCAGAAGGGGGCCGTGACATGCACCTACCACATCGATTTCTCTTTCCAGTCCGCCCCTGGTTGTGGGTGTTGAGTGAAATTAAATTACAGTGCTTTTCCCATTTCTGTTTCAGACTCTACTGTTTGACTTTGGCAGTGAGCTCTATTTGTGGCATGGGAAAGACGTTGGCCCCAGCGAGAGGAAACTGGCTCTGCAGCTGGCTCAGCAGGTTTGGGATGGAGCATATGACTACAGCAACTGCAGGATCAACCCTCTGGATCCCTCTGCTGGCAATGCGTATATTCACAAGTAATTTCACATATGTACACATCAGCCATGCATAACCTTAATATAAGCATATATAGTATAAATATTACAATTAAGCTTTTTTACTATTGAATGAGTACATAACTACATATCCATTTCCTGAAGGAATAGCAGTGCTTGCAAGGCAACAATCTAAACTTTTAGGTAAGTTTAGGTTTTAGGATTTGGGTCGGTGTAAATTCAATTCTGCATCAGAGCCAAATATCATGATACGAATCTTGTTTTCTGTCAGCTTCACACAAGAATTAACACTCACTGTGCAGTGTAAAGGGGGCTATAAATGATTAAATATATGCAAGGAAGACCAATTGCCATTCAGTCTACAAAACATAGTCTGGGTGTTAAGCGGTTTAATTAATTTCAGAACTTTAACTCAAAAAAACTAAAAAAACAAAGAGTGTCAATTGTTTAGTATAATTTAAAAGAAAACTTTTCAATTTTTTTAATGATATAGATTATGAAAAATTATGAGACTATCAGCCTAATAAACTGCTGAAAAATCACAAAAAATCTTATTTTTCCTGATTTGACATGATACTGTATCTCATAGTGAAAATTAGCTAGCTCTGAAAAAATTCTTTTTTTTTTTTTGTTCCCAAGCATGTCACCTGTAACTGATTAAAAAAAAAAATAAATTATACAACAAAGCAATCAAAAGTTATAGCATTACAAAAATAAATGATCCTAGTGTCCAAAGGTCTCCAAACAAAAAAACAAACAAATAATAAAGGTATGCTTTCTCTCCAAAGCATGCAGGTTGAGTAACGAGATCTCTTTCAGTTCCATTCTCTGTCATTTGAGCCATCTTTAAGTCTGTGTCATGTATTTGGCACCATCTCCTGGTGGCCATATTAGAGGGAGCGATTCTCTCTGCCCATATTTAGATGACTTCCACCTCTGGTCGCAACGATCTGAATCATAATAAGACTAGTTTAGCATTCCATGACGCTGCATAACGTACTGCATAATTTCCGATGAAGTCAACTGATCCAGGAAAGCTAACGTTTTTTTTAGCCAGATAGCACATTAGCTGTGTGCACATTGTACTTTGTGTGGATTATCTAATGATCTATGCATCCGATTACATTGTGTGTGGGTTCGTTTTAACGAGAATCTCCTCTAAGTAATGGTATGTTATTGATAATTTATGTTCTAAGAGTTACTAGTATTTTGATGATTATTTTTGTTCTCTGAGCTTAAAGGGTTAATAATTAAATGGTTATTAATTAGGGTTATTCCAGTGTTCCACTAGGCAAATGTTTGAATGTTTGAGGAATATGAATACAGTGCTGCCTTGCAAGCACTCTAATTAATTTTTTAATAGAAGCAGCCTATGTAACCAGAGCATATCTTTTCAGGTTATAGTTTGTAATAAAAAAAGAAATAAACATAAAGTTGTTTGTGCATGTATGTGTTCAGGCAGGGCATTGGGCGGCCAGCCTGGGCCCTTTTTGGCCGTGTGTTTGAACAAAATGAGACTGCACTGTTCAAAGAAAAGTTTGCTAACTCATTTGAACAGACAAAAGTGAATAAGAACCACACTGCACCCTTAATTCAAGAGGAAGTGCAGGTGAGTGACTCCATAATTAAAAAAACATTAATATCCATATGTTTTCCATATAGCCTGTATATTATATATTTTACAGTTTTTCTGTCCTCTTTCATTTTTCGAATTTTTACATTTTTCATATACTTATGTGCAATAATGATCAGTTTACTATTAAATCTATTTTGCATTTGATTTATTTTATACCTTTGACTTGGTTTTGGTTCAGGCCCCTTTGCTCAGGACCTCTTCAGAATCAATGCTTGTTGAACAGTGGTCATGTGATGCCAAAGCTCTCTTTGGTGGAGTCTGTCTCTCAGGAGTGTCACAAATCGTTCTGGATGGTGTGGACGTACGAAGAGGACGTGACCTGGTCACGTTGAGTGACGGTCGACAGGTGGAGTTACGTACTCTTGCCGTAAAAATGTGGCTTATTTCAGAGGGGGAAGAGTGTGAGGTCACCCCAGAAAGCATTGGACAGTTTCATGAGGGCAACACATATGCTATACGCTGGACGTACAGCCTCACGGCCTTGGGTGAGTAAGTGTGTGTAAGAGTGTGTGTTATTTTATGTATTTTATATATGAAAATTCAAAAGCTTTGGATATGTATACAATTTATTAAAATATACAGTTAAATAAATGTTTTTAAGCTATCTTAATTTTAAGTCAGTTAATTTTCTTTGTCATTTACAGTTGATCAGGTGGCAAAAGAGCAGAAAAGATCTGCACTTTTCATCTGGAAGGGCCGTCACTCAAATATCAGTGAGCGGGACTTGTCACCCACACTAACCAATCAGTGTAGCTCTCAGGTGTTTGTAACAGAAGGAGAGGAGCCACCTTGTTTTCTGCAACTGTTCCAGGGAGGAATGGTCATTTACAGACAATACAGCAGTAGAGATACAGGTTTGTTCATAGCTGTATCTATGTTATTTGATATGAGAATAATGGGTGTATCTCTGTAGTTTTTATGAAACAACTTGTTAGCAAATTTTTGTTTGTACTAAATGTGAAAGTGTTTAAGTCATGTTAACCACAGACCAAATTTTTCTCATAAATTGAAAGATAACACGAAAGAGGCAACATGTCATGTCTATAAGGTAACCTTGCGGTTACCTAAACTCTTGTGAGAGCTGCATGCTCTGTGTTTGCAGTGTGTTTACTGTGTTTATTTGGAGTCTAACCCTAAACCGAACCCTACACCTCCACCTACGCCTACTACTAAACCTAACCCTAAAACCTACACCTACACCTACCCCTAAACCTACCCCTAAACCCTACACCAACCCCTACCCCTAAACCTAACCCTAACCCTAACCCTAAACCCTAACACAAACGGCCAAATTATCTTTTGGGTGTCTGTGCTGCGGATCCCTCTGTGCACAGTATGTGTGACACAAATTGCATCATCAGCACAGCCGCGCGACTTGACCGTGCGCCGCCTAGATTTTCTTGACTCGCGCATGTGGTCCTCGTCTGCGAAATCTAGCCCGAAACCTAACCTTAGTAACAGTATACGTAACTCACGTGAGGACTTTGGCATCCGGACGGTTACCTTCTTGACACCCATGGTGGAATTAGTAGGGATGGGCAATACCACTTATTTTCTTTTCGATCCGATACCAATAATTTCAAGTCCAATATTGCTGATACCGATACCAATACTGATACTTCTATTAAATGTTTTTACTTTTTTTTATTTATTTTTTTATTTCTTGGGATAAAATGGGTAATTTAAAATATAATATAAAATATAATAATGTGAGCCTAAACAGAAAATTCTTAGACTTCTGTTTTGTTTACCCTCACAAAAATTAACCATTGTTTCACTACAGTAACTATAGTTTAACCATGAGATTTAGTTAAACCATAGTTACATTTAACCATGGTTACTACTACAATACTACAATACTACTGTAGTAAATCCATGGTTTCAGCCCCCCCCCCCAAAGAAAACCCATGGTTACTACAATTTTACTTCAGTAAAACCATGGTTAACTATTTTTTAATTACTTATTTACAACAATTACACACAAATACAAGGAATAAGGAATGTTACCTCAAGATATGTTGTTATTTTAGTGTGAATTTACTCCAGAAGCAGTGGTGTAGTAGTGTCTGAAGAGGTGGGCATACTGTGAATTTATGAAAGAGAATCTCTGTACAATATATATATATATATATATATATATATATATATATATATATATATATATATATATATATATATATATAAACAATTCACTCAACAGTGCTGCAGCATTGCGTTAGTAGATTGAAAAGGTTCTGGGTCAAAAATCTACTCGTTCCTAGACTACACTACTGTCCAGAAGCTATTTCTCTGATTTTCTATCATTACCTTTACAAGGCACTGATCCCTCTTGTTTGAACGAGCCTTGTGACGGCGCAAGCGCTTGTCTGCTTGTGTCTTTCAGCATGCATGTTAAGATGTGCGGAAGAAGAAATAGTTCCCATCCTGCACAAGTATTTGCTAATATTGCCTACTCCTTTTTTATTTCACTTTGAAGTGAAATGATAATATCCCTAGATATTTTTGTCTGAGGATCGATATTTTTGATACAACATCAGCATCGGAAGTATTGATACTTTAGGATCGATCCGCCATCCCTATGAATTAGCCTTGTGGGTTGGCCTATAAATTGACATCATGATTGAATGGCTTGTCACCCAAACTAAAATACTAGTATATCACTAAAGTCTGATAATTTTTCAGAGCAATCTTTTGTGTGTGTTTCAGGAGGCTGGCGTCTGTTCTGTGTGAGAGGTGATGTGCCAGTGGAGGGCAGTCTGTTGGAGGTTGAATGCTCCTGCTCCAGTCTGAGGTCTCGTGGCTCTCTGCTCTTACTGAACAGCCAAAAGGGGGTGCTGTACCTGTGGCACGGCTGCAAAGCCCACAACAGAGCCCGCCAGGTGGCCAAGCAGACCGTCCAACGCCTCACACAAATGTAGGAATTACATCACAAATCAGATACAGATTTGTAATAAGCAACACAAGAACCTGTTGAAAAACATGATGGATGATGCATATTTGCGCATCTCTAAATTAGTTTGATGTAATGATTAGGTGCCCGCCTGAGCTGGGCCTGAGCACTGGCAGATGTGTGAATGTCCAGGAAGTGGAGGAGGGGAGAGAGTTAGCAGAGTTCTGGAATGCTATTGGGCCTCAGGACAGGAAGTTGTATGACTGCATGTTACAAGGTGTGACTGCAGCCTATCACAACCAATAATATTTAACATGACTTGTCACACAAATGAACATTTTAATAGCATAATATCATAAGCATTATTGTACACGGGCAACCGTTTTTTCACAACTCACTACAAAGGTGTTCTGTGCTTTGAATTCTTTTCAGATCCTGGTAAATTTAACTTTACACCACGCCTTTTTCACCTGAGTGCCCATTCAGGAACTTTCAAAGGGGTGGAGCTAATTAGCCCATCCCATGTAAATGGTGTTATTTCAGCAATGCCCATCCTCCAGGACAAGATATATGCAATGCCACATCCAGGTGAGAGTAAGCAAGTGCACAGAACTCCAATACAGACACACATATACACATAAAGACTTTTCACACTATGTTTAAATGGATTGTTCACCCAAAAAATGAAAATTTTCATCTCATCATTTACTCATACTCATGCCATCCCAGATATGTATAAATTTCTTTCTTCAGCAGAACAGAAACTAAGATTTTTTGAAGAATATCTCAGCTCTGTAGGTCCATACAATACAAGTGAATGGTGGCCAGAACTTTGATGCTCCAAAAAGCATATAAAGGCAGCATAAAATTAATCCATAAGACTTCAGTGGTTAAATCTATGACTTCAGAAGTGATATGGTAGGTGTGGGTGAGAAACAGATAAATATTTAAGTACTTTTTAACTATAAAGTCTTCTCCCTGCCCAGTAGGTGGCGATAAGCATAACAATGTGAAAGTGAAAGTGGAGGTTTATACCCAAAAATGAACATTCTGTCATCATTTACTCAATCTCATGTTGTTCGAAACCCAAAAGACTTTCTTATATCCATGGAACTCAAAATTAGATGTTATGTAGAATGTGAGACTCAGTCACCATTTACTTACATTGTATGGAGAAAAAAAAGATGCAAGTCAATGGTGACTGAGGCTTACATTCTGTTTGTCCCCTTTTGTGTTCCATGGATATAAAAAAATCATATGGATCTGGAATAACATGACAGTGAGTAAATGAGCACAGAATTTTCACTCTTTTTTTGTTTTTTACTTGGGTTAGAAGTCCCTTTTAGACCTTGGCATCGTTTCACCCATGGTTTTATAATGTAAAATCTCAGTGTGAAATATGAAAACCTGAATAACCAGGATTACCGTAAGTACCAACCCAGAGTAAAATGTGAAAGATGGAAGAAGATCACCCAGGATAAAGTTAACCCAGGGTTAAAAAGAACCCTTGCTTAACAATTTTATAGATATACATATCTTTGGCGTTTTAGGACAAACTATTTAAATGTGCAAATTATTTCTGATGTTTTAACATTTTCTGCAGCGCTGTTTCTGTTGGATAATTATCTGGAGGTGTATTTATGGCAAAGTAGTGATGCTGCAGCCTCACAGCTCCCCCACTGGGACAAAGAGAAGAAGTGTGCCATGGAGACTGCGTTGCAATACTGCAGAGGTGAGCATGGGATACTGTATAAGGGACCACAGATTCTGTTTGTTTTGGCACTACTGTCTGAAGTATGTTTATTGAGTATTTGTTATGCTATAGTATGGTACTAGGTCTGTGTATTGTAAGTGTATTTTTGGTGTTTGGTGTTCAGAGAGAAATCCAAGACGGCCTCCCATGGCATACCTTATTGATGAGGGAGCAGAGCCTCTCACCTTCACTAATATATTCCCTTCATGGGAGATGAGGGTAACACCAGAACTACAGGTGAGTGAGGCCTTCATCATCTTTATCAATGTCCAATTATCACAGTGTCTGCATCAGAACAGGTACAGAGTGAGAGCTTATATGATTAACACTGTAATATTTGCGTATGTATTCTTCCAGGACTGCACTGTGCGTAAAAAGCTGACATTGGTGCAAGATGCCCTAGAAGCTCTTAATAAGACCCAGTTTCCCCTTCAGGATCTGCTGAAGAGACCTTTACCTGAAGGAGTGGATCCTCTACACCTGGAGAACTACCTGTCTCAGCATGATTTCAAGGTTAAAGACTAAACATACAGTAATATAAGTTCAAAATGAGTAAGGTTAACTCACAATTATTTTTAGACTTTAAATTATCTGAATAGTAGCAGTTCATCATTGTCAGTTGTTTTTGTACAGTATTATATCCATGTATTATTTTATGTTTATATTTTATATACAGTGGGATTCAGTGGAGTAGATCTGATTTGGTTGAACATTGGGTTAAATGTTCATTACAGCACATTACACAGTGCATAATAACAGTTCAAATAAAAGCACAGAAAAATAGAGAATTATATTCATTGCGTACTCTTAAATATTTATACACTGTGTATCATATTAAACATTCAGAAAAACATAAACCCTTTGAGAAAATTACAATTTTTACCTGCTCATCTGAAATGGCCGTCTGCTTTTCTCACCCTGAAAAAAAAACAAAAAAACAACTGATCATTTCTATGGACACCTTTATCATCTTTACTGACTCCACATGTGACTCATGTGATATATTTCACGTTTTCTAGATTCATACGACTGTTTTGTGTGAATAACAGACATACAGACCGAAATTGCACATGTTGTCAGCCACTGACTGTGTCTTGTGAGACACAAAGTTTAAAAAATATGTATATTTTAGAGATATTTTACATTGGGTTGTTTTTTTAAAGGATTCATACCTGTGAATGGAAATCTGCCTCAACATTATCTATACAAGCATTTTTTAAAATCCTCATCAAGTAATAATAAACGACTGTGATTGGCCTATCCTGGCCAGCGCTGAGAAAAGTAATAGGTACTACGTGACGCCTCCTTCTTCGCTAGAGGGGAATTGCATGACACTAGTTGGTGCGATATGAACTCGTACAATGGAGGGGGGACTTTTTTGTCTGATTATGACAGACTCACAGTCACGTAATTGCAGGGTATCTCATACTAAATTATTTTCAGCGTTGATAAAAATATATAATCAAGGACAGATGTATGATTGGGGGGATGTAACTTTTAACGAAACCAGAATATTCCTTTTAGTGAACAGTTTATTTAAAAGTCTATTTGTTGTGTCCCCCTTTGGCTTTAATGAAAGCATGCACTTGAGCTGGCATAAACTCCACAAGATTGTGCAACACTTGAAAGCAAGCAAATCAATGTCATACATTTTCTTAGTGACCAATAAATATTGCAGAACTGTAAATATTTCTTGTTTATTTTAGGTCATAACATTTTATTGTTTTACTTACAAACTTACAAATATTTATTTCCAGGTTTAAATTACATTTTAAATGTCAGATTTTTTATGTGGACATTTGAGCCCCACTGTATATCAAGCAAATTATAAAAAACCTGATTAGCTGCATTCTGCTTCATAGACAGAGAGGCTGAAGTAACTGTCTTGTTTATTTGTTTTAGGTTGCTTTGGGACTGACATGGAATGACTACAACTGTCTATCAGATTTACAAAAAATTGACCTTAAGAAAAGCAAAGGACTTTACTAAATCAGCAGCACTGCAACCTGGTCTCAACAGAAACAATATTTTAAAAAGGTGTGTTTGTAAGATGACTTGTTTGTGTAAGGTAATGGCAATCATATGTACAGTGTAATTGTGAGTGTGTTTTACAGTGAGTGTGAGTGTGTGTCCTTTTTGTCTGGTTATTTTAATGCCAATAATGTCCAACACTCATTTTGGCCAAAAGCTCAAAGCTAGACACAACTGTTTACTCTGACTTTGAGAAATAGCGCCATGGTTTCTTTTAAAGTAACCCCCCATCCTCCATTGCAGCTGTTTCTGCCCTCCCTTTTTCTTTCTTTATCTCGCTGTCTGCCTCCTCTCTCCTCTCTAAACAAAGCAGCACATGTGAATAAGAGGTGTGGCTGTTTTACTGAACTTTAAGTTGAATTTAGTATTGTTTATTTTAAAATAAAAACATTATGACATATTTTCACTGTGAAATTTTATTCACCTTTACAAGTCTCAAATACATAAACAGGATGAAAATCAAAGAAGAAAAAATAGCAACAAAAGAGAAACATCAGTAACTAGAGTGCTCACAAAACCAAGACTATAGCAATTGAAAAGATGAAATACTGACACAGATTTAAAAAATGTACTGTATATATTCTTATCATTGAAACTGAATAGTATCTGATTGATAACTGTATGTAAAACACAAACTATGAATAACAGGGCTCTGTATGTGTCTGTATGACAGATGCAGTGAATGTGTTTGGTTTTTAAAAGTAAAAAGTGTAGTAGGGTTGTGAACACTGCGACTGTTAGGGAGGGAATTAGTGTGGATTTAGACTTCATGTGACTCTGATGAAAAATTACAGGTCACTTCTAGATGGCAGATAGAGAAAAGAATGTGACTGTGTGTTTTCACTCTTGCTGAATTATGATCTGAATGTTCATTACCAGCAAGTTCCATTCACCATAAGCCATTTGTATTTGAAAAAAGAAAGGAAAAATACTGTCACATAAGTTCTATCAAAACATAAGATGTGATTACACTGGCGTATGTGTAAAGATGTCTCTTCACATTGTAAATTCACTAAATACAAACAGTCTGTAAATCTTTAAAGGAGACTGAACTGAAAAAAGAAACAAACTTGAATTTCTGCTGCAACTTAAGTGTCCTAATTTTAAGACATGGGCCTTAAAACTACCCACATCAGCCATCGAACAAGTAACATTTTAAATCACTGAAAATGCTAATAATGAAGAAATGTGCATAGTTTATCAAAACATATAGTAAGTATTGTATTAAAGGAATGTTTGGGGTTCAATACAAGTTAAGCTTAATCGACAGCATTTTTGACATAATGTTGATTCCACAAAAGTAATTTTGAATAAAAAAAGATTAAAAATCACTGGTTACAGTAAGGCATTTACAACGGATGTGAACATTACATTTAAATGTATGCATTTGGCAGATGCTTTTATCCAAAGCAACTTACAGGGACAATCCCCCTGGAGCAACCTGGAGTTAAGTGCCTTGCTCAAGGACACAATGGTGGTGGCTGTGGGGATTAAACCAACAACCTTCCACTTACCAGTTCAGTGCTTTAGTCCACTACGCCACCACCACTCACATTAACATACACATAGCCACAAATGGCCACAAGACGTAAACATCATACATTTGAATTAGTATACTAAACACTGTTTACTACTTTAAAGTACCCGTGTTATGTTGTAATGACAACAAAGTTGTAATATTGGATATAACTATACACAGAAAAGGTTAGTAAGCAATTTTTCACATCAAAATCATATTACCACATATAACGTTTACTTCTTTTGGCTATACTTTTGAAACGGTGAGTATTTTCACGGTTAAGGACTGGCAATTCCATTGTAAGTGCCTCACTGTAACCGTGATTTTGTTTTTAAATAAACACGGGAGGAGTTGAAAAGATTTTTTTGTGGTAGTCAACTTAAGGTCACAAATGCTGTAGATTGAGCTTAACTTGTATTAAACCCACAACATCCCTTTAAAACATAAAAGTAAAATGTGTAGACTTATATCTAGAAAGAGGTGTGCTTCTTTTAAAAATGTATAACAAATTGTTATGCCATCAAACTTGCCAATATCAATCAGTATTTTTTTGGATCTGTTGTATACATTTATGTATTTGATTGTTCTGGTAATTTTTGGAGCTACAATCTACATATGTATCCAGCATGAGGAAATATCAGACACTATGAGCACAATTTAACCACTGGACTTGTAACAGAGGTAATGTGAGGGACAGAGAAAGAAACAATATTCAAAAGAAAGGCTCGACTGAGAGTAACAACTTACTGTTCATATGCCTATGTTTGGGTGATGCCTCTATCTTTGACTAAAGCACCCATTTCAGGGATATGCTATGTTATTGATCACTTAATACCGTATACTTTACAGGTGCTTATATACGTTTGTGTTTACATATAAAAAGTCTGTCTTGTGATTGAGTGAGTCAAATAGACTGCTCCCTCTCCAGCAAACATCTCTCTGGTTCAGACGCTAAAGCCGCCTCTCTTAGCACAACCATGTGATCCTCGGCTGCATGCAGTGATTGGTCGATCCAGTCCAGACTGCCAGACATGTAGCAGGCGTTCCGTGTTACCAGCACCAAGTGACTGACGGACAACAGTAATGCAGTGGCCCTGGGGGGGGCGATTCAAGGAACATATTGGCAATACACCCTGCTTTATTAACCTATTTGACAGTGTTTTAGTGATGCAAATTCACTTAATATAACATAAATGTAACGATTATTGTTGGCATGAAGAAAGTAAGAAGATACCTGGCGTCCAGGAGAACAGGGTCCAGTGGAGGATACATAGACCGAACCACATCATCCACCCTGTGACAGCACAGAGGATCTCAGTATCAGCAAGTACCAACACTCACATGTGTATCATATCAATTCAAATCCAATTAACCTTGGGCTGATGCGCTTGGCCACTGTGATAATGTCATTCAGGCTGGCAGGCGCTTTGACCTTTGCTCCAGAACCCATTGTCATGGCAACTAGCTTTTCGGTGAGAGTATGGCATATCTGTACAGAACCAGATCCATCATTTAATTAAAACAAAGCAAAAATGTTGCATACAATTATACTTTATTATACATATCTTTAAATATTGACAAATTATTTATTATATTATATGGGTTCCCACACTTTCTGTGCAACGAATTTCAATGAATTTTCTATGACCTTTGAAGTTCTTTGATTACAGGATAAGGACTTAAAAATATTCAAATTCAGACCAGTTTGGTAATGAATCATACAGACCGAATTTTATTGGAAATAACTGACTCAAAAGAATGAGCTGCTAACAAATCAGAAATCACTATGGCTTACGAGCAAGTTTTATTTTACTCATGACTAATATTAAGATGATGAATACTTTCAAGTTGAGCTTAACTATTAAAATGTATTTTTATTCACTGTGGAAATTTCCATTACTTTTATAATTGAATTCATTTCCATTACTTTTTCCAAGCCTGGACAATGAGATTTCAAAATGTTCTGCTATTTCCAGGTTTTCTATGATCATAGGAACCCATATTATATTATATTATATTATTAGAGTATTTTATGATATAATAGATACTATATTTATTTTTAAACAATGTATTTGTGATCTTCAAAATGCTACATTTTTACACAAAAATCTACCTTTAGAATAGCAATGCAGTGAGACACAAGGCCACTAAAAGAAAGAGAGAAAGAGATATCATTGAAGTGTTGATGATGCATGTTCATATTGTGATGATGATTACTGTATAATGGTTGTAAGGATGAACGTAAAGAGAAGACAGTACGAAGCATCCTCGATCCAGTCCTCATTCTCCAGCATGGCCTCAATATGAGGGTTCGTGATGACAACATCATCCAACTCCAACTCGGATGGTTCACTCTGAGTCTCCATTGCACTGATCAGATCTACTGTGGGTCTGAAATAGGAGGAAGAAGTGAGGGAGAGAGGGAGAGAGAGAGAGAAAACATCCATTCTTGCCTGGCTGAGTTTAAGATTTTGCGATGCAAACTGGAGATCCCTGCCTAATCCTCAGTGTGGGAAATGAGGTCATGTCTTAACATTCTCCAGAGTACTCAGGTACATACTTGGAATCAAACTGGTGTAGAAAGTCAGAAGGGTGGCAGTAACGATGGCGGCACACCACCAACAGCGCCACAAACGATGCCAGGAAGATGGTAGCCAGCACACCTATGGCCACAATCACCACCGTCTCCATGGTTACGTGATGATGAACAGTACAGATGAGGATTGTCAAAGAGTTGCGTGGTTGGTGTTTGGAGTCATAAAACTAGACATTTATCTGAGAAAAAGAGATGAGAAGACACATTCTGAATTTGGTTTATTTGCATAAATTAACCAGAGCCTTCAAAATGCATTAATATTTTTTCAGATATTGAATATTCAGATATTCATAATAAGTTGTCACACCTTACTCATTAAGATCTTCTACTAAGTCTTACTGTAATGTGCTGAGTAGAAATGTTATTTAACATCACTAAATCAACTTATATGCATTAGGTTACTACTCCAACAAAGAATATTTTAAGGGTTAGATCAGACATGCAGCTACTTAAGGTAACAGTTGCAGGTTGCAGTTTTAAAGTGCATTTCTCTCTTTATGCTTCACTAAATACAGCAATTACACAGTTAAATTTCTGCATTTATCTTATTTTGATCATTCTGCTTTTATATTTGATCTCTTTAAACTAAAAATGTAAAGCTCTCACACTTTTATTCAAAGCATCCTCTCTCTGTCTCACTGAAGCTCTATGGAGTCACCATGTACTTGCAGTCCAAGAACCAAAATGTAAATCACAGAACATGTGTACAGGTGTAAGAATAAAGACTGTGTCTTTGTAAGGATCACACCCATCAGACCTTTATCCCAGAGATGAGTCAATTATTAACCTGCTTACAGTCTTGGTGTATAGTAAATGTACTAGCCTGGCACCATGTGTATGCTGAGTCTCACGGTTATTAATAGTATACAGTTTGTAAATGGTGTGTTTTCCCTGCTTTTGTAAGTAAAAAAATCAAGTATTTTTAAAACTAGAGAGACACGACAAACATCTCGAACATTTTGAACGAGAACAGCCATATTCCCATATTCCTATATTCCTCTCAAAGTTGCATTGGATAAAAGCATCTGCTAAATTCATACATACAAAGCTCTCTACATTAAAACAATTATTAGACATTTTAGGTTTAAAAAAGTTACAAATATTCCATTTAATTTTACAATATTTTTATTTAATGTTAACAACTCCTTCAGTCAAAACTCCTATATTAATTAGGCCTATTTAACTTCTGTTTAAAACACTGTTAGTAATTTAATGCTTATTATACACTATTTACCCTGGGCAGCAGTTACAACACATGAGAAGCACTTGCAGCAAGATGATTATGTGAAATTCTGTTTTGGAATGCTGTAATTCACTAATCAGATTAATTTGCACTCGCCTGGCCAGCCATATTATACCGTGCACTCCCTGTAATCACTTTTTCAAATTCAAATAATTTCAATAAACAGGCATTTAAAGGCACCAGATTAACCTATACTGTTTTGAATATCACATTTGATCTATTTTTTGTGGAATAAAGCTAGTTCGCATTATCACAGCTTCAAAATGGTGTGAAATGAAGGAGACAAGTAATTCTCAAGCCTTTGCATTTTGGCATACAGGCTTTTCTCGATAAGGATGATATGGCAGTTAAGCAGCCTCTCAGTAGGGCAGCCATAGACAAGTGAATCAGATTAAACAAAAACATCTAATTATGCAAATCTGAAAAGTGTAATACCTTCTTTTACTATGAGGCAAAGCCACAACACACTGAGAAGTAAGCCCAAAATTATCCAGACATCTAAAATTCCCTGACAGCTGCCACACAACTGAAATAAACTGCAAGTTCACTGATGGAAAATCAATATAGTACAGTTTAACTTTTGTAATGTCAAACATGTCATTTATCTGTGCCCAAGAACACTCATGCAGTTGTCAGAGCCAGATGATTTCATTGTGCTTTTCTATATTTGAAAAATAGTGATTGAAAACTTAGCTTTGAAGCTCACTTCAAAAAGCCAATGGAATCTTGAAGAATGGATGTTTAAATTTTTCCTGATCAAATAAGTTATTTGGAAACACACTGAAATGCATTTCAAATGAGGAGAAAAGTGATGTTTAAGTATACACTGAAAGCATTGCTTTAAAGCTGATATTATAGTGCTGTGAGCGCAGTCTGTCATTATAGGATCCAGAAGTACATGCAAAATTTGTTTAATTAATACTATTAACAAAAGTTATTATTTGACAAAATGCTTAAGCAAGTCCATTCATTAAATTAATCATTTTTCATACACAAGAAAATATTAAAAAAATTTACTCATTTTAATTTTAAATATTTTCATCAAACTGAATTGAGTAATCTTTAACAAGTTAAAAAAGATATATATTTTAAGTTTTACTAATTTAATTTGGTTAACTATTAAAAAATTCAGTTTGATGGAAATTGGTTATGAAATTGAAATTCATAATTCATAAAAACAGGCTTAAATATTTTTGAGTTTATATGTAGGGTCTAATATTATATCATATGTTATTAAGTATTTAATATAAAATTATAAATGCAATTAGTAGTATTGTATATATTATATGTCATTCATATAAAATATATAATATTATGAGTATACTATATGTTTTATATAATACATAATATTAGGCTGAATGATTTTAACTACTCATTACTGAAAATTATAATAAAGTGTTACCAAAGCAACTGACATATTGCAAAGAGCAAAACGCAGCAATCTATCGACAGTTTTCATTCAGTTATGCCTTAACACAATATTTTTTTTTCTACTTTATTTCAGAATCTTTAAAGGATGTTATGGCGAGATAGATGCTGAAAGTGTATTTTCAGTGATTTTCACTCCGTGCTCAGTGTGCCACATGAACAAAGAAATTCAGACTATATTCAACTAGTGAATTTACTTAGTTATTAACTTAATTCATCTGCAGAAATACATACTGTAAACAATTAAATCAATAAAACATAAGCACTATCCAACCACCTTATAGGGGAGTATTATGGGTACAGGTTAAGCAATAACTCTTTAAAGAAGGAACAATTTAAATTTTTTTTTTTTTTGGTTCATAATTTAACTTGATTAAAATTCAGGTAAAAGTAGACAACTGCAAGTAGATCATTATTTTATCCCTGCGTATTGGCCTGTTAGAAAAGACACTTTACTTTTGACGCATCCATTTTTCATGTACTACAATCAATGTTAAAACACACAATCCTTAGACTTTGCGGCTGAGCAAAGAACAACTTGATCACACATAATCATAACAATTTTACAAGCTTAATTTATTGAGTTCTTGAAAAAAAAAAAAAAAAAAAAAAAAAAAACTCGAGATATATGATCTATGTTCTTTTAATATTACACGATTTACGAATTTAACCATGTCTAGCCATTTTAGTTGTATTTTAGGATCTTACCCATGTATGGTTTCCATTTTATGGCGTTTGTCCCACGAAACAAAGCGCGTGTGGGTGGAGACGGCACGGAGATCTCCGGAGCGGGAGCGCGCAGCACTCATGAAAGCGATAAAAGCGCAGGACGGTGAACTTCGCTCGTGACGAGGCTCACTCTCTAGACAGACGAGAACAATAAACTTTTGAGCCACCAGGTATCAACACGTTTTCACATATGGTAACAGGGAAATGAATGTGGCTACAAATTGCGGTTGCAGCAAGTGTGTGTCTTGCCCATATATTTTACTTAACCCACTGAGACCAGATACAAATCATTTGAAAGGAGGATAGATGCCAGGAGGCCCCACATTCAACACACATCAACAGCCTACACAATCAGTGATTATAGTAGCTGATAAAAATAAACAGTGACAACAAATTAATATTTACAAATGACAGAACTTTTATAAAAGCAGATGCGCATTCCAAATAGATTTGTAAATGGAAAGTGTCAATGCTTAGCAGAAGCGTTACAATACATATTACAAATACAATAAGCTGCAATAAGCAGTGTCAGCTAAACAAAGACCAGTGGCTTCACAGCTCACCTTGAAGGCTCCAAATTTAGAAAGGCTGAAGAAGCTTTACCCAAAAGTAAAATGAGCATGAAGTTTGCAGCAAATATGGGTCAGCAAATTCTCTTATTGCCAACCTCGCCCTAACCTACCCATAACTGAACATGGTAAATTTACCCATGGAAATAAATAGCTTGCAAAATGTGTTATTTTGTTAGAAGTTACAGCTATTGAAAAAACAAAGAATAATCCCAATGAAAAGCATTAGCCTAATGATCCAATAGCTTTGTTGCTTGCATCACTAAATGTATGATTTTCAAGTTCCTTTGATGCTGGCATACTCAGACTTCTCTCTTGTGACAAACTGTATTGGAGCTGGTGTGGCTGTTGTTTTAACATGGACAACAGCCGCATATGTCACCTCGTCCTGGAGAGAAAGAAAACAAATGAAACAGATTTATAATACCTATAAAAATGTATACAAACATACACTTCATGCACATTCAAACCACACTTTGACTGACCTGATTTTTATCTTGTTCGATGTTATGTCCTTGAAGGCTATCAGGCTTTTGGTCACCCAAAAGTAAAATACTTTATCAGAACACACATACTGTATACAGATGCTGCTCTCCATGCTGTGCAGTTATGAATTACACACTCACACATACACTGGGGAAGTTCACTATCTCAAACTCTCTTAAATTCGGCATCTGAATATGTTACATAAATTCTTATCTACCATGACTAGTGTCTGGGTTGACACATCAAGCAAACCATAAAGCTTACATTAATTACAGTTAAAAACCTGACACACAGCATGGCACATACTGAATCATATATACATACTATATATACAGTACATACATGTATAAATACTACAGTACAGTATATAATCTCTTCTTCCTAAGAAATAAAGCATTTTAGTCAGATAACTATTAATCACTGATGAAAACTCAACTGAACTTTAGAAACATTAATAACTGAAAGACATTAAAGCTGAATACCTCTATTATCAGTTATGCTGGGCTGGCTTTGATCTGAAAGGATTGACTGATAGTACTACTGGCACTCAAAAAATAACATTCTACTTTTTTGGCAGCTAAGGTAAAACCACTTTGTCCATTTTAAATACTGTAACATTACTGTAAGTTTCAAAATGTTCAAATGACCACACCTCTCTGTAATAACTCAAATTTACCTCTCAATAGTTCAGAATAGTGTGAAAATACCAGTGTATAGGCAACAATCTCTCAAACATTTGCTTTTCACTTCAATTTTAAACTGAATCACAAGTCACTGACTGTCTGATTGTCATAAAAAATTAGAACGTTTTGTCTACATTTTGAGAGGACATGCCCTTTAGCTGGTCATTTATAATATAAGACTGTGTGTGGTGATGGGGTGTGGCTGAGCGACATCTGTGGAGAGTGAGGCAGAGAGAGTGAACACGGTAAGGATTGACACCTGTGGAAAATCACCTCTAATAGCTGTTTAGTGTTTGCAGTGAGAGCGGAGAAGGATTTAAAAAGGGCAATCCAGACCGCCGGAGGAGAGAGAGAGTTGCACAGAGCAGTGTGTTTTTGTGTGGACAGTGTGTTGAAGCTGGGAAGCAGTTTGGAAATTTGTGTGGGAAATAAAAACACACGTTGAATTGTTACCCGTCAGCCTCTTCCTCTTTGAGATAGTTGAAAGAACTTTGTCACACTGTGTTTATGACATTATCAACAGATGTGTTTTGTGTATGCATGATGTTCAAGTGTGTTTGTGTACCTCTGCATCTCCAGTAGATCAATGCCAGAATTGCCAATAACAGTACTAGTGGAAACACTGTCATGAGAATGATGGAATCTGTGAACAATCTGAAATAAATATACCTAACACACTATAAAAAAGGGCACTTAAGAACTGGCAAAATGGCTTAAAGGGATAGTTCACCCAAAAATGAAAATTCTCTCATTATTCACTTACCCTGATGCCATCCCAGATGTGTATGACTTTCTTTCTTCAGCAGAACACAAATGAAGATTTTTATAAGAAGATAGAGCTCTGTCAGGTCCTTATAACGGATGTTCATGGGTGCCAGCACTTTGACAGAACAAAAGTCATATTTAGGCAGCAATAAAGTAATCCACATGACTCCAGTCGAACAAAAGCGAATCGATATGTTGATAATATATATATTTTTTTATTTAATATAAATTTTTATTGGCGCTTCCATCCAGGGCTCTGATGCAGTTTGAAATGGCCGAACTCTCACGTGACGTTCGTTTTTCTGTTGTAAAAAAGCACCGCTTCCGAATTCTCACGAGAACTCTCCAATGTGCTTACATCATGCTTCGCGTCAACTGCAGGCAGGAAGCACTTTCTAAAAGTTAATAATGTTATAATTATCTTTTTTTTTACACAAACATATCAATTTTCTTCAGAAGACATTTTAAAAGTTAATAACGTTTTAATTATCTATTTTTACACAAACGTATCGATTTGCTTCAGAAGACATTCATTGATCGACTGGAGTCATGTGGATTACTTTGTTGCTGCTTAAATATGACTTTTGGACCTTCAAAGTGCTGGCACCCATTTACTTCCATTATAAGGACCTGACAGAGCTCTATCTTCCTTTAAAATTCTTCATTTGTGTCTTACACATCTGGGATGGCATCAGGGTAAGTGAATAATGAGAGAATTTTCATTTTTGGGTAAACTATCCCTTTAAGGCTGTCTGCACTGGAAACATCGAAGAGAACATTCTAAATTACGTGCAGGAAGTATGGACAGAAATTGTTTAGCAGAAATGGGCCACTTCTATTTAAATGAATGTGAAAAATTGGAACGCCCAACCAAGAAGCTCTAACACCCAATGGTCAACGGATGTAGAAAAGAAGGTAAAGGAGCCAGTCACCTTTTAGATATAGACATCGCCTGTCAATCAACTCGAGAACAGGCATGCACATTAGCTATTCAAGCCTGGAAAATCGCGCATTTTAACCTAATCTGAGGTAAAGCACAATTTATGATTCCAATATTATCAAAATGTATTGCTGATTTGAAATATGTTCTTTGATCGCAATCTTGACCAACTGTTTTTGAGATTTCGTTGTTCCCCCATTTAAGCAGATGGGAGCTGCACTGGCATGACTGGAAATAGTCTCCCGAGAGCGTTCCAAAGATCTACCAAGAACAAATTAATCAATCTGATTGGCTGATGAATCTGACAATCTGACTTTTGTTGCTCATTCATTTACACTGTTGAGAGATTCTGTGGAAATTCTGAAGGCCTGACGGGGTGGAGCTCAGACTCACACGCTGCTTCAGGCATGTGATTTGTATAAAAGTTGTCACACTTTGCTTGTAAGCATCAAGGAATAAATTCTGACTGGATAAACTTTTTGTTTTTCTCTGTTTGTAGATTAATTAAAAGTGGAAAGCGATGTGCATAGGCATAAAGGTGATTGAGAATGAAAGGATGACAAATATTTATTTATTTGGCATGTGAGGCCAGCAGAGAAGGCTTTGGTGGCCCTGAGAAATCGCTATTTTTGCATTTGGATGATAAGAAAAATGAACTGTAAAGCATTACAGTTCATGTACAATCCGTGTATCATTCGTTCATTTCATATTCAATTTGGAATTCAAAATCGGAAAAAAACGACTTTAAACGACATTATTTGTGTACAAAACCAATACCAGTTTTTCGTAATTTCAATTTAATGCTCAAGTTAAAAATAGGAAATTTGAAAAATAGCCACGGGATTATTTGATTTCACTAATATATGGCTTGAATATTTGATTCACACATATGGGTGGACCTGAAACAGCAATTTCTTCTGATTGGTCAACATGCACCAACGTCTTCCTCAATGCTGTGAGACAGAATAAAAGTTCTCTGCTGTTTAATTGTTCAGATGACTTCGTCTCAGTTAATATAAAATTCTTTACCATTTATTCTCCAAAACTCGCCACGTTTATTGCAGCTGAGCTATCTCTCTCATCAAGTAGTCAGACACAGTGCCTACACATAACCGTACAATGTTCACTGAATGCAGACAGGGTTTCGTCTTCATGCGCTTCAGCATTAGGACAATATTTGCCACGTGAACTAATCTTTTATGAGTCTCAGAAAGTGATTAGTTCATTTTGTGTTGGACACGCATTCGCATTGCGCAACCTCCATTCGTTTGTTACGTGAAAATCGCATAGGTGCTATACAGGAAATGATTAGTTCACTTTTCAACTCTTTTGGTCTGAGTCGTTCGTTTTTTTGTCACGTGACAGACGTATACGCTGTGCATTACTCACACAGGAAACAGAAATTATTAGTTCACCTCTCGAGTCATCTGGTCTGAGTCATTTGTTCTTTTGTCACGTGACAGCCATATATGCTATGCACACACCAGTGGCGTATCCAGGACATTTTTACTGGGGTGGCCAAGATGGGGCACAGACCTAGTGTGGGGTGGCGATACCGGGAGAACCTTTATGAATGGCACATGATCAAAATGTGTAAATATCGCATTGCTTTGCTTCAGCATCTACACATGTAGAATAAATGAATTCTTAAACTCATGTTAGCATTCACTGAATTGTTTGTATTCAATATCAGACTGTTGTTTTGACATTTGACAGTTTTCTATTCCTGTTCTAATTCAACCTATTACAGTTTCTGGGAATCTCTGGTTATTTTAACATAACATCCATTTTTAAATCAGTAATTGTTTAGGAAAAGTCAGTTACACATTTTTAAGAGCTATTCTCATTGTAGAGAATTAATCTGCGTATAACATCAGGTATAGTGTATAATCATATAAAGATACAAGTACAGGTGATAACTGATTGAGGCACAATTCAATCAATCATTCAATCAATTATTCATTCATTCATTAGCTATAACTGCACTGTCCAGCAGAAATGTTGTTAAATTGGGTACAAATCAGTGTGTGAAATTGGCTACGAGGTCTTACAGGTGTCTGTCTGGAAACCCCAAAATTGCAGATTGAGCTCTGAATACAGTAAAAAACAAAACTCTATTTACAGTGTCTACTCAGGTTTATTTTCCACATGTTCTGATAGCTTCAATTACTTTGAATATTACCAAATAAAATAGTTAGTCAAATCATTTGCGGCATTTAAGTGCAATTTGCCCTGCCTCTGCATATTTAAAATGTCAAATAATGTATAAAAACTTTGAAGATTTTATTGGTCTGACTGACCAATAATACACATATTATTGTGTATAGGGTCTAGCTTACTCTTTAACCTAGCTACTGTAACAATGAAAAAATGTTTTCACATTCACATGGAAATTCGGGATAAATTAAACGTTAGATTAGATGAACATACCTCTCAAATAACAGCTTTCTTTTTGACCACAAATCGACGTTGTCAACTCATTGGAAGTTGGAGGTAGACGCTAGCTCGTGTCAGCTTCATGCTTCTGACCGACCATTATACTCCAGACCTGGCGCCCACTGCCCACGACCTGCGGCACCTGCCTGGCCATCCGCGGCCTGCCCCTCCCCCCACTGATCAAAGATCAGCTCACACAGCTTCAGTCCCACCACTACTATAATAGTCAGAAATATAAAACTGACCCTGAGTCAGTGTGGCTCTAAATCAACAAATGACCTGAGATGTCATCTTTGATTGACAGGTGTTTCTATTGGTTCTTCGTTCTTGTGTTGATGAACATGATGAACTACCAATCAGTTCCGGGGTGGCCACAGGGTGGCCAATGAGATTTCAGGGGCCCAGGCCACCACTGGCCACCCCCTAAAATCGCCACTGGCACACACACAGGAAACAGAAATGATTAGTTCACCTCCTGAGTCATCTGGTCCAAGTCGTTTGTTCTTTTGTCACGTATTTGTGTATACGGCTGTCACGGGACAAAAGAACGAACGACTCGGACAAGAAGATTCCAGAGGTGAACTAATCTTTCTGTTTCTCATAATTTGTCCTTGGCTGCATTATAATTTTCCCTTATTGGGACTATAATCAAAGTTTGTGTAAGTAGACGTGTTGGGGGGGATTTGGCTATTGAAAATGTAACATTTTAATTTAATTCTGCTCAAATGAATGAAATGACTTGAATAAAGATTCGTTCATTTTGCTGAATGAGACTCAAAGATCCAAGTCAGTAAAATGATCCGATCATCCCATCACTTATTTTTATCCCCTTCCCTCGCAAACTTGTTCGTTGTGTGACTGTCCACTACTGGCGGAAGATGTACAATGGGTTTAACTGCAACACCCTAAACCCTTGATCACTTGGAGCATGTTGAAGGCTGAGGTCAATTTGTGGAATTATTTAGTGATTTTTGCACCTGAGAAAACAATGTTTTCGGAGGCTTATGTATAAATCTTGTATGTTTCTTTTTTTCATTAGAATGAATTGTTAGAAAGGATTAATCAAGATTTACACAAACAAACAAACATTTTAACATAACAGTGAAAGCATAGACTATAACTGTGTGAAAAACAGTTTAAGGTAGCTACAAGTATTATGCTTTTAAATCTCAATATAACTTTTCTAAACTGCTTAATTGACCTAATTTAACTTCCATCATACATTAGAGTTGTGTGGGGGTGGGGTTTATGAATCACAATGTAATCGAGTTGCATTGTGGGATATGGAGCTGCCTGAAGCGTACATGAGAGTTGGCTTGCTCCCTCGGTCAAAATCGAGGGGTTTAGTGTCTGTCAACGGAAACTTCCCACGCTCACTGAACAGAATGGACTTCCAAATGACAGTGGGGATTCCCCTGAGGGGAAGGGCTTGCTAAAGGAACAATTTGTAACATTGACATCAAGCTTTTTAAATGGGTACTGAAGTCCAAATTCAAAATATTGGAAAGAGTTGTCTCCCCCGCCCCCTCCTCCCCAGACTAGAAGCTCAGACGGGTTGCCAGGTTGAGGACACGCAACAGGAACAAGCAAACTGACAGTGGCAAGCGACGAGCCTTACACTGTAAGTTGATCAGCTAATGTATACGTTTGCTATGTTTTATTGTTTACAAATGATCTACCAGATCGTGTGGATTTCTTATAACTGCCAGTGTTAGCTAGATGTACTGCTGGCTTCCATGGCTGCAGCACGCTGTGTTTGCCCACTAACTTGTTTAAATCTGGCAACCCGGAGTGTCGAAATACTATTGGGAAATGGGCAGTGGGCGGGATCACACAGGCCAAAACACAAACAGAAATTCCGGCTCGGAATGGACATTTCAAAGTAGAATATACTGGCTGTAGCACTGTTTTCGGAGAAGCCAGTATTTCAACTTAGAATGTTTCCTAAATCTCTGATAACATATTATGATAATTTTATGCTTTAGTACAGTAAATATATTACATATTGCACCTTTAAAAGTGAAGTGGAACGCAGCCCAAGTCATAGATTGCCATTCAGACTGAGGGGGCACGTGCCCTCTTAGATTTTTAAGCCAAGAGGATTTTAAATGGATTATTTGAAGTTCCAAAAACATATTTGTACCTTCGATAATTAAACTGACCTCTGTGCCACCTCAAAAAAATAGGTGCATGATGCCCCTGGCTTAGACATTCAGCTGTAAGTAAAAGGGGTGAGCTGCCTCTTTTCATATTTTGGCTGTGCACCTTGTTTAAACCACATATCATTGAACAGATGGTTATACTGTTATGTCTAAAAAGGTGGTCTCCATTGGCATCCATTCATGGTGTGGTTACTCTTCCTCTTCATTTAAGTTAAATGGTCTTATTTCCCTATCAGCAAATTATAGACTCAAATGAATCAACTGAATTGTGTTGAGTGCTTTGACCACACGGGGGCAGTAGCTGTTTAAATATAGGCATTATGACATAAAACTAAAAATTATAAATAATAATAATTGTTATGGTGAACAAATTTTTTTCTAGTTGTTGCTGTTAATAAATTAGCAGTAAAAGTTTTATCATTACTAATTGTTTTTATCGAAATGTCGATAGTGTGCATTTTTCTCCACTTGATTTGAACTGTAAGAATGTAGTGTGGGTAAATGATAAAAGAAGCATACTTACAATAACAATTACTCGTCACAGCTCCAAGCTCTTTTGACATTCATGAAGCACAAAAAGGAGAAAGAATGCTGTGACTGATAGATGCATGAGTTTAAGTATCATGGTGCTTCCCCATAGAGTTTGTTTCGTCTCAGCTTGTTTTTTTTGTTTTTTGTGGTTTTGTTGAAAAGTCAACCATAATGTGTCACTTATCACATTGAGCAGCTTGAGCAAGGTTCCTCTTTGACACAGTGTTGTTCTAAGTGCTTTTGTCCTAATTTCCTGATCCCAGGCTTTTGAACATCATACTTTGTGCTGGATTCTTAAGCCGGTGTCACACTAGCAGACTCCAAACAACTTGATTTTGGCCACGGGTGTCACTGCCTGCAGTCAGAGATATGCAACACTTGCAGATACTAAGGTCCAAAAGAAAGGGGAAGCTCACACACAATGTGCAGAAAGAGTCTTACAATTTTATTATAAAAATTAATATAAAAATTTACAATAGTTTATTGCTTGGAGCACTTTTGCACTTTTTGGCCTCTCAATAAAAAATAAATAAAAAAAATTGTAAGACATTTCTACACATTGTGTGTGAGCTTCCCCTCTCTTTTGGACCTTAGTATGATTTTTTGGAGCTTATGCACTGAAGCTACTTGGAAATAAAGCCCTTTCAGTATTTTGCGCGGACGTCTTTACAGCTTTTATTCTGTTGTTGGTTTACTACACTTGCAGATACAAAATTATGGAAGGGTGACAGACATACCAACTCACTGCAACTCTCTCTCTGGCTATGTTCAGACTCTCAGTCTACATCCAATTTATGTGCATAACCGATTGGAATCCAATCATATTTAGCAAGTCTAAATGGCAAAAATTTGTTCACAATGGGACACACAAATGGATCTGATCAGTTGCAATACATTGATCTTCATGATAGTGCAGACAGTCAGTGCAGACAGTCAGATTCCGATCAGATACACCAAAAATCGGATTTGGACTGTCAGTCTGATTCCATGTCACGTGGAGATCACCATAATAACAACAGGAATACCACGTGAGTAAAAACAATAGGGCTTTTTCCACTGCAGGGACTAAAGCCCGTTTTAGGTACTTTTCCGCAGGACTAGTACGTTTGGTCGTTTTCGCACCTGAGGAGCTATAGTTGTTTTCTGAGACAGAAAACAATTTTAACACAAAGTTTTTCCAGTTTAATTTGCTTCTGAATAATGAGGCTCTTGGAGAGAAATGAGACATATGACGCTATGGTAGTCCTCACGAAAGGAGAAAGCACAGTAATTAAAGCATTCCACAAGCATTCCCAAATGGAACTGCAAAATAATGAATGTTTTCAAACAGGTTTAACAAAAACGTCCCCATTTTCGTTTGGTCAACCAAACAGATAGTCTTGCACCAAACTCATGCCACTGGTTAAGCAAATCTTGCTGCAATATTCTGCTGAATCAACCTACCAATGGATAACTTATACAGCAGTTGTCTCTGCACATAAAAAAACAACAACAACAACAAAAAAAAACACTTCACCATTAAAATGAGGAAGGAAGTTCGAGAAATATAGAGACTTAGATAGTGAAGGACAAAGAGAGAGACAGAAAAGCAGCATGGTAATTAAAAAAACCCTTCTTCTCAAAAAGCTGCATGTTTTGTTCTCTCACAGTCAGTACATTCAGTTGTCTCATTATCATCCATTTTCCTAATGGTTGCCTGGGCTTAAAAGGTGTCTTCGGTGAAATTGCCCTTTATGGCCACTTTTTGCAAAAAGATCTTACAAATAATAAATCATAATGACTTTATTTACCAGTAATCAGATTTCCTGAGGTCTGCTTTTTTTTTTTATTTTCATTTGAAAATAAGGTCCCATTTGGTAATTGTTACGATAAACAGAGACACAGTAGGTAGATTGAACCCAGATGCGGGAGCTTTAATGGAGACACAGAAACAGGTAAGTCAATAGAGATGCATGGAGTGGAGAACTTAACAGGAGTAGAGTGTGTGTTTGCAGGGGGCAACCTGGCGGGTTGGGAATATGCAGGAACTCAGGGAGAACGCGGATACGGGATTCTTGGGAGAGAGTATAGCTTCTCTAGGTAAGTCCGAAGAGTAGGTGAGTCGATGGCTGTGTCTCGTTTCGAAGGCTGTGTGCTAGGTAGGACACGTCCTTTGAAGGATGCAGTATACCGAGTGTCCTCCTTTAAACAAATCTCGTTTAAACGAGATGGCCTTCGTAGGACAAACGGAAACGGAACGTAACAAACGGAGGTTGCATTTGTTGGCCGCATACGTCATCGAGGATGTCTCGTTTCAGAAAAGCGAGTAGGACACTTCGAATGCAGCCTTCAAATGTGACCTTCTTTCATGGGAATTCAGAGGATGCATGAGGTTTATCCTTCATGGGCACTCACAACCCACAATTCTTCGCTTCAACGGAAATTAAAAAAAAAAAAATGATGCCAATTTGCCAGTAAATATGATGTTCAAACACAAGGAAAGTTAATTCCCAAGTTGAAGTACCTCAGTAGATGGGTGCAGAGTATATAATATTTATTATATTTATTATATTAATATATAATTAAAATAAAGTATTAGACTTTGTTCCCTTCTCACTCAAAGTGCTTGCGCTTGTTAAAGAGTGGCGTGCTGTCATAGCAACCACGTTACGTTCCGTTTGTCCTATGAAGGCCATCTCGTTTAAACGAGGCTTTAAACGGCCGAGAAATGCTACCTCCGGAGGACGCAGCCTTCCAAATGAGACACAGCCAGTTCCTTTTGGGAGACTAGACAAGAATGAAGTGGCGGGATTGAGTATTTATAGCGGTGAGGTGATGCGAGATGAATTGGGATCAGGTGTGGGTGATTAATAGTCAGGAGAGAGGGAGTGGAGTGTGGAGTGAAAGAGGGGATCCGATGTGGTTGTGACAGTAACATTAGAAAATGCATAAGGTATCATGAACTAACAATGAACAATATAATTTTATAGCATTTATTAATCTTTGTTAATGTTAGTTTACAAAGGTACAATTGTTCAATGTTAGTCCATGTTAGTTTATTGTTAACATTAACTAATATTAACATATTCAACTTTTGGTTTTAAAAATATATTAGAATATGTTGAAATTAACATTAACCAATATTAATAAATGCTGTAAAAGTACTGTTAATTGTCAGTTCATGTTAACTAATGTTGCTAACTAATGTTAACAAATGGAAACTTATTGTAAAGTGTTATCTAACGATAATTTCTATCCCCTAACCCTAACCCTAACCGTACCCCTAAACCTAACCCTCACAGAATCCTTTTTGCATTTTACATTTTCAAGAAAACAGTTTAGAATGTTTAATAAGCCATTTTCCTCGTGGGGACCGCTGGCTGGGCCCTGCAAGGTATGTGATCTCAGGTTTTACTATCCTTGAGGGGACATTTGTAGTATAAACATGTACGTACACACAAACACACACACACACACACACACACCAGTTTTCATGAGGACAGGCAACAAATCCCCATCTTCCCTCTCCCTTGTTCTCACTCGCATACAGAACGTTTTTAAACAAAAACATGTGCGTGTGCACATTCATAGATGCATAACCTGGAAGAGTGGGATGCTATGATTATAGTGTATTACTATCAGGACCCCTATACCTACCCCCCAATCTCTCTCTCTCTTGCTTTCTCTGTTTTCTATGCGGAGCCATTGGTGCATGTTTACAGACAGTCCTGGTCTCTTTTTTTTGGCAAGGTAGGCTAAACCCTCCCTGAAATAGTGGCTTGTTTACGTTGTCATGACAATAACATTGGTTGCAGCCTATCGGCCCTCCTTGCATGCCTAGTTATGGGTTGCTAAATGCCACCTGGAGATGTGTCACTACTACTGCCGCCCCCTTTTTGGTGTCACTCGTTTCAACCTACGTTAGGTTTTGGTAGCTGTTTGGCTAACTTGCTGCTAGTGTATATGCTGGGGCTAATATTAGTTTACCTGCTGCAGCCAGGTTAGTGTAGGATCTTTCCGGTCCCACTGCTGTGTGATGGCTGCCGATTTTGTCCTTCAGGTATGTGGTTTTAGTTGTCTAAATGCTGTTTCGTTGAGAGGCTGTGTTGTGCCTGAAAACTCACGCTTCAGTTTACTTTCCAGTTTGGCTCATTCCACTCATGTTTGCAACAAGCTGCTGTAATTATGCTCTGAGCAACCATATATATTATGGTTTTCAGTGACCATTCTTTGGTACGTATGTGTAAGAGTTTCATTCTCTCTGAGTGTTGGGCTCCTTCTAGTTTTAATCATTTGCTGTTAATTTCCGGTAGGCTGATCCGCATGTTTGAGGGTTCACTCTCCTTTGGGCTGAGGGGTTTGAGCGCATATAGCCTATCAGCAGATGGTACTACAGTTGTGACGGCGCTGCTGTTTTGCTGCTTTGTATTCTGGGCTCCCTCTTAAGTGTATATGTATAATGTAAAGATACATAGACGTATACTTATGCACACCATACTTTTTTGTTTGTTTTCCACACAACTCGTGGTGTTGCATTGATCCTGAAGTTGTGCTCTGGTTAGATTTACTTTTCAAAAGCACATCAGTTTAATGCTACTTGTGCTCTTTAATTTGTTTTGTTTGTTTGCTGCTTGGGTGTGGTGCCCAGTGGCTTACGTTACGAAGCAGTATTAAGCTGCTAGCTAGATAAGCTTAAACTTAGTTTAAGCGAACTCTGAATTCACGGTACCAGTAAAGTGGATAGGCTTTCATCGGGGTTCCTCACCATAGTAACATCTGCTAATCGGCTAACCTGCTCCGGGGCAGGTTATGTTCCCGATCAGAGATCTCATTCAGATTCTGGACCAATCAGCTTTGAGCAAAGTGACAGTCACTACCGCCAGTATCTCTCACTCCAATTTAAAGTGCACTTCAATGAGACAGTTTTATAAATTTACAAAATAAGCTGTTTATGATCATTATTTATTGCAAGAAATATATTTTGTTTAAAGACACTTACATTTTTCCCCAATCATTTTCCCACACTGGCCATAAAATATGTATGAATAAATAAACCTAAAATAATTATATAATTTCAAGTAAGATATTAATACAATATTAATAATGACCGAAAGACATTAAAATATAAAAACTTAATCACTCCACAGTATACTGTATATATATATCAGAAAAGTGTGAATGCCACCCAAACCCCTTATTAGGATTTGCTGGCAGAAATGGCAAGAACATACAGTATTTCACTTCAAGTTCAATAAAAGCACACTAGCACACCAAATATGTCTTACTGTGTCTTATGCTGCTAGAAAGAAAGAACAAATAAGTCTTTGCATACCAGCTACTCATTTTCCACACTGTAAATACTAATAGTAATATCAAATTATAAAAAGTATTTTACTCAACTTAATCTTAAATTTGTACTATTCTTACTAGTTTTAATTAAGTTACCGTTACTCTCTAAATTTAAATAAAGTTGTCATTAATAAAAACATTTAAGTGGTCCTAATTAAACATTACTTGAAATGTCACATTTTGGAATCATAACTCAAATACATAAGTTCTTTAAACTTTGGTTTCGAGTACTACTAACTAAAAATTACCAAGTACAAAATTGCGGCTATGTGGAATACCCATAAACCCTTGTGCTTGAATAAATTATGTTTGTTTGGTCAAAACAATGGAAATTATGTAGTAAAATAATAGTTTTTTTTTTTTTTTTTTTTAAATGTATTTCATTCTTATGACTATTGTTGTTTTGTTGTAGCTGGTTGATAATTGAGATTTTTGTGAAGTCACCATGAGGGTGATTCGTGTTACCATTGGTGAAATTGGAGCCTGTTAAGTTTAAGCCATTCTTCTTAATTCACTGGTACTTTACAAAAGTGCAGGTTTATGTGCAGTAAGATGTACTCAGTAGAATCCAGTGTGCCTTATGGCTAACTGAGAGTCTAGTCATAATTTTCCTTATACTGTATAAGACATATTATAACCCAATTTAAATAATTAAATCAAAACAACGATGCTTTAATCACAGATAAGCTTACTGGTAACTAGTGAATGTTACTTAAAAAGTTCAGTTCAGTTTACTTGAGCCAAATAAGTATGTTTACTTAGAAAAAGCATGCAAACCGATTGACTTGAAAACTCTATGTAAGGTCAACTAATTAGATTTTACAGTGCAATTGCTCACATTTTTATTATTCGATAGTGTATTAATGTCTAATAGTATTAAATATTAAATTAGTAATTTTAATTAATACTTAACCTTTTAATTTCATTTTTTTTAATGTCAAATCAAGATATTAAACTTTTAAAATTATAAGCATGTTCTGGTTGTGGACCTATATAAAGTTACTTTCACATCGATGTATTATCTATTTTAATATTTCCATCACATTTAGATATTTTTTGTGCCCTAGCAGCCGCAGCAATGTTTCTTCTTGCTGTGTAAATGCCTTTTAAATTCTTTATCATTTAATAGTGATCCTCTGTGCTGTGTAAATATTTTATAATTATTCATGATTTCATAGTGATTATTCGTGTTGTGTAAATGTGTTTTTATTGATCATATTTTTTTAACGTCCTCTTGTGCTGTGTTATAACTGTGTTTAAATTCTTATAATTGATCATAATTTTCATAAACATATTCAGCTGAGAAGTAAATCTCGCTGACTCTCTCGCGAGATGTGACTCGGGCTGTCTTGCACGCGATTGGCTGTTCGCTTCATTCATGTGAATGCTCGTGAACTAATCAAAACATCGGGATCAAACTCTGAATTGCGAAATTTGGTAATGAGTGTCTTGATAACACTTAACCCTAATGAAGCCTGATTGGATTTGATGAGTTTTGTCAAACTAAAACCAATACTGGAATCCAGCTTTTTTTGTGATGCATGGCACTGGAGCTCTTTCATCTTATGTATTTGTGTATTTGATTTATTTTATATTTGTGCATTATTTGTGGCTTTTTGATGTAAGGTTTGCTAGTTTTCTCTCAGTTTTATTTATTTTGTACAGTTTGTTTACAGTCAAAACCAATTTTGTGATGTGTTAAAGACCCTGTGAAATAAAAATGAAAGTTTTGCTGCTTTTAGTCCATATCTATTAGCTTTAGGGTCATCTATATTCCAGTATACTTCTAAAGGTTGACAAAATAAATTTTCAGAAAATATAAGCATTTAAATTCTGCAGTCTCACTCTTCCTGCTACAAAGACACTCAAATCATGACGTCGTACTGTACTAGAGAAACTTTGAAATGCGTTCTAGAATGAGAAGGCACCTGCCCCATTAATCTGCTCATTGCACATGGCTGTGTTTTCACCTGCGCTGATGGTCCCTTCGTAAGGCACTTCAAAAAGAGCACAATCCATGTTGTGGGGTCTTTCCAAACAGAATTCCCAATAATAATCACTGTAGAAGTGAGTTGTGACTGACCGTTATCACCTTTCAGCCCCCTGAAGCCCTCAGAGTGGAGGGTAATTGTCTTTGAAAGGAACAGGGCATAGGGACCATCACTTATGATTGGATGCACTTGTGGGAGTTAGATGTGATTAAAGTGTCTGGAGTTTATATTTAATGCAGCTGTTTTTCAGAGGTTTCATGGGATGTACATCACGAGTAAGTGTTCATTGCTCTTTCTATTTAGTGTTGTGTGATTCAAAACATTGATCTGTTGTAATGTTTTATTTGCTTGTTTCTGATTCATCTTCATGACTTGCACAACAGCTCCTGCCTCATCATTAGTGAAGTCTGTGATGCACTGTTTTTGTTTGTTACAGGGTCAGTTTGATCACTGTTCGGATCTCATGTCAGTGGAAAAGCGGCCGGACTAGGTTGAGATCATGCAGTTTCTGTACAATTTCACTCTCTAACAGCAGGATGGTGTCACGGTTGGCAGAGATGAGGACCCAAACGCGGAGTAAGAAAACCAAAAATACTTTATTTACAAAAACAAACAAACTCCCACGAGGAGGAAAAAAACTTAAATCACCCCGTAGGGGAAAAGTAATCCAGGAAACAGGGCAGAGGATGACGGGGAATCAGGACTGACCAGACCGAACCAGGTTGGGGAACAGGATCAACAAGAACACTAGAAACACATTCAAGACCGACTAGACAACAAGACAAACTGGCACTGGACAGCACACATGAGGAGACTAAAATAGGGAGAGAAATCAAGCGGGTTAATATAGGGCAGGTGTTACTAATGAAACAATAATGAGCAAACAAGGAGGCGGGGTGTGACGTAAGACAGAGAAGCACGCATCGATACAGAAATAATAACAAAGCCACGTGTTGTCACAAGAAGATAAAACATCTGAATGGCATGAGTACACACCAAAATCAGGAAATCAGAGCCCAGACACCACACTCCAGACATGAAACACAACAGACAGAAGAGTGCGCTGCAGGGAATATAACCGAAACCGCGTGCTCACACAAAGACAGACATGGGTGGATAATGCCACGGTCCTGTCTGACCAAAACCCAGACTGACAGAGTGACAGGACTTTGACAGACGGAAGACACAGGAATGTGTGTGTGTCTATATGACTGCGCTTATTGGCTATTTTAAAAAATGCACAAGCTGTTCAACAAGTCCCGCCCCAACTTCATGTTTCAGTATGAAATACATCAACACTGTAAAGTAAGCTTTTCAATGCACTTCACGGGGACTTGAAATGCTCCATCCTGATTATCATAATTGGAAACCCTGTTTATATGTTAATCAGTGTAACACATCCTCCTGTCTGTTGGCTAAATAATTTTTTTTAGGAGCAAGAGGCCCCGGAGTGGTGAGGCTGGTTGTCCCTGTCTCTCTGGTGGTGTTTCCTCACTGAATTCTGTCTCGGTTATGTACGTAACCTCGGTTCACGAAGGGAACGAGACATTGCGTTCTGCTAACGCATATGGGAATGTCCTTCTACACTAACTAGTTGAAACCTCTCTACAATAACGCCAATATTCTAATATTGGCTATGATGTTTGAGCCCTGCCCTTTTAGGTGCGAAGCTGTCTGCTATAAAAACAGGCGCACAAACAACATTCCTCAGAATTTTCTGACTGAGGGACAAAGTGCGCATCACTGGCACCTCAAAGAACTCTGAGTCTTGTAGTGTGGCTAGCATATGCAATGTCTCGTTCCCTTCATCTCAGGGAACCGAGGTTACATATGTAACCGAGACATTCCCTTACGACTCAGTAGACTTGACATTGCATTCTGCTCACGCATATGGGGAACAGAATCCCATCACGCTGCACTACACAACATAACCTTCCCAGAGAGGAAACATGATGCCGAAGTCTCACGGGATGGTGACTGACATGAGTATGCCACAAGTGAATGACCCTCATGGTCAGCCAATTTATATTTGAACTATGGTCATATAGTATGGATTAATCACTTCACGAACCCAGTTGGTAAGGAAGTTTATTTATAATGAAAATGCTTGTGACTTCATGGTAAATTACAATGACCTGAATGCAGGCGGTTGTGTAAAAGTATGGGGAGCCCATACTTAAAGTGAGGGACATAAGTGTATTTTTGGCAAACGAAATAGTAAGCGCTCTAAACAGAGAGGACTTGTGAAGAGAGAGACGTTACGTCTAGGTTGTAAAACCTTGCAAATGTGTTTTGAGAAGACCATCCTGCTGCAAAACATATGTCTTGTAAAGACACAGCGTTTGTCCATGCCCATGAGGAGGCCATGCCTCTAGTTGAGTGAAATGACTTCCAAATCAGTGTCTAAAAAGCTGGCTTTAACACGGTGCAATTGGTACATGAAGTACGCGTCCTTCAGATCTATTGACTCAAATCAGTCCTGAGGACTGATGTGTGATAAGATCTGTTTCTGAGTTAACATTTTGAATGGGCGCATCGCGAGCGTGCGATTCAAGCATTTCAGAACTAGAATGGGCCAATGTTCATAACATTATATAATGTGCCACTCACCATTGGAAAGAGGTTGCACATAATGTGAGGCTTTGAAGAGGGAAAGCTCTTTATTGAAAAAGTGTGAGCATCTCGTGCATGTGCAACGAGTGCTGTAATCTTTATGCAATCTTTTTAATTCATTACAAGCAGTAAGGTTTGGGAGGGTTAGTTTTGAGATGTATTCCACTACAGATTACAGAATACATGCTGTAAAATGTCATTTGTAATGTATACCATTAGATTACTCAACGTCAGTAACGTATTCTAAATACTTTGGATTACTTCTTCAGCACTGGTAGATGTTTTCACTTGTTTTGACTATAAAAACTCTGCCAGTACAGTAAGACAAAATAAACAATACAAAAATTATTATCAAGAATATGATTTTTGCCCTAATATCAAAGGTCTTCCTAGAAAAAAAGAATAAAAAAATATGATCGTGCCTGGTAACATGCATGTAAAATGGCTAGAAATAGCATTTTAGCTTAGCGTAAAGCTGACAATTTACATAAGGTTTATTTCTATTTCTTCTGCTCCAAACTTACTTCAGACTTACTTATCTGTCTGCTTGAATGAATGTAATACATCATAAGAAAGTGTTTAACCACTGTTCAAATGCACTTTGGATCGCATCATTACTCGAGACTGAGCATCTCCTTTTCAGTGGCACGTGCACGCTCTTCGCCCTCGCTGAGGGAAGGGGTGGTAGCATCATCCACTGACCACTCACCTGATGCAGTGAGAGACATAACATCATCATCCAGAGCATCAGAACTGCCGAACATGACGAGCTCGTCATGCACATACTGTATCGGCATAGCCCCTCAATCGCAGTACATGGAGATTGAGGGGCTCACGGGATGTGTGTCAGCACGAGGTCCACCTCAAATTCATCCTGCTCGACCTCGTGGCCCCACCGTGGCTCCTTGTGTAATCCCTCAGGTGTCACAGAAGTGGCGGGTGGGAGGGTGTGTGCACCAAAGCAGACAAAGAGCTGCTCAGAGATCTTAAAGCTCTGTGTGTGATCCAAATAGATGCATACAGCGCGCACCAGACACAGTAACGACAGGGCTGGGTCTGCCTCCTCCTGAGGCAGCGCTTGCAGGCTCACCACCTGGTCCCTAAAAGGGGTCGTGGGAACCTTGGGCACACAGCCCGGTCAGGGTCTCAGGATCATGTGAGAGTAACCCGGACCAAACTCCAGGCACGTTTCGCTGACAGAGAATGCTTGCAGGTCTCCTACCCTCTTGATGGAAGTGAGTGCAGTCAGGAGGGCAGGCTTCAAGGAGAGTGCCTTAAGCTCGGCTGACTGCAAAAGCTCAAAGGGGGCTCTCTGTAGACCCTGAAGAACTACAGAGAGATCCCATGAGGGAACGAGGCGCGGTCTGGAGGGATTCAGCCTCCTGGCACCTCTTAGGGAAGCACGACCTGATCATCAGGTTCCTAAGGACTTACCGTCAACTGCATCGTGGTATGCTGCTATGGCGACAATGTACACCTTCAATGTGGAAGGGGACAGCCTCCCTTCCAACCTCTCCTGCAGGAAGGAAAACACTGATCCGACTGCGAATCTGTGGGGGTCTTCCCGTCGGGAAGAACACCACTTAGCGAACACATGCCACTTAAAGGCATACAGGCACCTCGTAGAGGGGGCTCTAGCCTGAGTGATCGTGTCTACCACAGCAGGTAGTAGACTGCTTTGGTCTTCCACGTCCCGTCCAGGGGCCAGACATGGAGATTCCAGAGGTCTGGTCGTGGGTGCCAGATGGTGCCCCGTCCCTGAGAAAGAAGGTCCTTCGCCGGGGGGGGGCTGTCGCGAGGAGCGTGAGGTCCAAGAACCACGTCTGGGTGGCCCAGTAGGGTGCTACCAGGACGACCTGCTCCTTGTCCTCCCTGACCTTGCACGGTAGGCTCACTGGGAGAAACGCATATTTGCACAAGCCAGGGGGCCAGCTGTGTGCCAGCGCGTCTATGCCGAGGGGAGCCTCGGTGAGGGCGTACCAGAGCGGGCAGTGGGAGGATTCTTGGGAGGCGAACAGGTCCACCTGTGCCCATCTGAATCGACTCCAAATCAGCTGGACCACCCGAGGGTGGAGTCTCCATTCTCCCCTGACAGTAACCTGCCGTGACAGCGCGTCCGCTGTAGTGTTGAGGTTGCCCGGGATGTGAGTGGCTCGCAGCGACTTGAAGTGCTGCTGACTCCAGAAGAGGAGACGGCGGGCAAGTTGTGACATATAACGAGAGCGCAGACCACCTTAGCGGTTGACATATGCTACCGTTGCTGTGTTGTCTGTCCGAACTAATACGTGCTTGCCCTGGATCAATGGCCGAAACCTCCGCAGGGCGAGCAGAATTGCCAACAACTCGAGGCAGTTGCGGGCCCGTCCACAGGCCGGTGGCTACGTGCCCATTGCAAACAGCACCCCAGCCAATTTTGGAGGTGTCCATCATGACCACGACACGCCTGGAGACCAGTTCTAGAGGAACACCTGCCCGTAGAAACAAGAGGTCGGTCCAAGGGCTGAAAAGACGGTGACAGACCGGCGTGATGACCACGCGATGTGCCCATCTCAGGACTCAAGTCTGAAGCCAGTGCTGAAGCAGTCTCATATGCATCAACCTGAGCGGGGTGGCTACCGCCGAGGATGCTATATGCCCCAGGAGCCTCTGAAAAAGTTTCTGTCAAAGAGACTGAGTCCAGCTCCAAACCGAGAAAAGAGATGCTCTGAACCGGGAGGAGCTTGCTCTTTTCCCAGTTGACCCAAAGCCCTAGTTGGCTGAGGTGTGAGAGCACCAAATCCCTGTGTGCGCACAACATGTCTCGAGAGTGAGCTAGGATTAGCCAGTCATCGAGATAGTTGAGAATGCGAATGCCCACCTCCCTTAACGGGGCAAGGGCAGCCTCTGCGACCTTCGTGAAGATGCGAGGAGACAGGGACAGGCCGAAAGGGAGGACTTTGTACTGATACGCCTGACCCTCGAATGCAAACCGCAGGAAGGGTCTGTGTCGAGGAAGGATCAAGACGTGGAAGTACGCGTCCTTCAGGTCTACCGCCACGAACCAATCTTGATGCCGGACGCTCGCCAGAATGCGTTTTTGCATTAGCATCTTGAACGGGAGTCTGCGTAAGGCCCGGTTCAGTACTCGCAGGACCAAGATTGGCCGCAACCCACCGCCTTTTTTTGGTACGATGAAGTAGGGGCTGTAAAACCCCTTCTTCATCTCGGCTGGAGGGACAGGTTCTATCGCACGCTTCCGTAGGAGGGTAGCGATCTCCGCGTGCAAGGTAGCAGTGTTTTCGTCCTTGACCAAGGTGAAGTGAATACCGCTGAACCTGGGCGGGCACCTGGCGAACTGAATCGTGTAGCTAAGTCGGACGGTCCAGATCAACCATCGTAACGGATTGGAAAGCGCAAGCCACGCATCCAAGCTCCGCGCAAGGGGGACCAAGGGGACAACGTTTTTGGACGTACCGGCAGGTGGCCATGCTGAGTCTAGGGACATCGAAGCACTTACCTGGTTCCTTGTGACCACCCCCGGAACAGCCTGGGACGGGGGAGGAAGAGGCCTGTTCTCGTAGCCCGTGGAGACTGCCACATCGGGGGTGGCTGTGTACCACAGCTGGGCATTCAGGGGCAGAAAGACCACCTCTGGAGCGCCAATCCTGCAAGGAAAAACCCGTGGACGGTAGTCGTGATGACGACCGTGCACACTGGGTATGTGACCTAGGGAGGAAGGAAACCGCTCTTTTGCTGAACTGTTGGGTACCACAGCCAATTGGGCATGCGGCGAAATCAAACAAAAAGGCAACAAAATATTTTCCACCTGGCCCTCCACCGGGGGATGGAGTGGTTTCTTACCAGCTCCAGGTGAGTGGGTTTCTTCGTCCCTGTGTCGCCCATCTCAGGGGTGCTTTGATGACCTCCGTGGGTTCTTAGCAGCCGACTGTGAGATGGGTGGCATCTGCTTCCTGCGGTGGGCTCCACGCTGGGGCCGGGCTGAAGGGGCGGGCTGCGGCAGAGCCAGTGCAGTCACTGCAGGGGGACGCCCTTGGCGACGAGCAGACGGGGTGCGGGGATATTGAGCCATGCCGGGGCAGGATGTGCCGGATAGCCTCCGTCTGCTGCTTCACCGCTGAGAACTGCTGGGCAAAGTCCTCGACGGTGTCGCTGAATAGGCCAGCCTGGGAAATGGGAGCAGCAAGAAACAGTGTCTTGTCGGCCTTACCCATCTCGACCAGGTTGAGCCAAAGGTGGCGCTCCTGGACCACTAATGTGGCCATCGTCCGCCCGAGAGACCGCGCCGTGACCTTTGTCGCTCGGCGAGGTCGGTCGCCGAGTGCAGTTCCTGCATCAAATCTGGGGTGGAACTACCCTCGTGCAGTTCTTTCAACGCCTTGGCTTGGTGGACCTGCAGGAGAGCCATGGCATGCAGGGCAGAGGCGGCTTGTCCAGCAGCGCTGTAGGCTTTAGCCGTCAGGGATGACGTGAGCCTACAGGGCTTGGACGTGAGCTTAGGGCGTCCGCACCAGGTGGCGGCGCTCTGCGGGCATAGGTGCACCGCGAGCGCCTTATCCACCAGGGGAATCGCCGTATAGCCCCTGGCCACCCCGCCATCGAGGGTAGTGAGAGCGGGGGAACTGCGGAATCGGGGCCAGGCAGTAAAAGGTGCCTCCCACCATTTCGTCAGCTCCTTGTGCACTTCCGGGAAGAAAGGCACTGGAGCGGGGTGTGGCTGCTTTGAGCGGCGCCCGGGAAAGCATGTCCGTCATTTCGGCATCAGGCAGTGACTGGGCAATAGTCCCTGAGGGGGGGGGGCCCAGCTGAGGCTTCTGCGTCCGACTGGACAAGCCCGCTCTCCGATGCTGCGCTCGAGAGCTCATCATCTTCGCGGGCTCCGAACAAGAAGCCAGACTCGCCATGAGATGAGCTGGCGGACTCATCCGGAAACCCGACTGGGGCAGACGAACGTGCTGGGGAATGGGAAGTCCGCGGGGGGATCCCCGGCGGAGGCGATCCCATTGGGGTCCCCAAATTGCCCCCAGCCCTAGCCACGCTGGCCTCATACCCGTAGGTAGAAGGACCGAGGCGGGGAGCCGCTGGGGTGGCTTGCTTTCTTACGAAAGCAAGCCGCGACCGCAACGTTGCCATTGTGAGAACATGAACCATCCACAAACGCTGCCTCCGTGTGGGTCGCGCCCAGACACGGAAGACAGCGATCATGACCATCCGAAGTTGAGAGATAACGACTGCAACCAGGAATAACACACAATTGGAAAGGCATCTTTAAAAAGACGTTCCGTGTGTGCCGCTCTTTTAGAGAAATATACTCTTTTAGAGGAAAAGGCTCTATCAGAAAATATACTCTCTTTGTTTTCTGCCGAAGGAGGGAGAAGCCGCTGAAATGCGCCGTCAGATCCAGCAGAGGTGAATGAACAGTAGATTTCAGCTCAGTGAGCATGACCGTTCGGCTCCAAAGAGAAAATCTGAATGAGTGGTTGCATACCAGCTCCTTTTATACTCGTATGTCCGGGGGAGTGACATGCAAATACCACTCGCCAATTTTCATTGGCCTTTTATCAAAGACCAGAGGTGTCTCGGGCTCCCAAGAGTGACCCCTAGTGTCACTACATCGACACAACGTCGAGTGAGTGACAGATAGGGAACAGTGTATTGTCATTTTGTACAGATCACACAGGGTAGAAACTGAGCAGTGAAATTTGTAATAGGCAGATTAATCTTTATTGCCTTTCTTTCAACACATTATTATAGCTGCAAAGTGGACATACAGTATTATTTTTATTTAGTATTATTTTTATTTGCTCAGGTCTTAAAATGGTCTTAAAAGGTCTTAAATTGTATTTTAAAAATTCTGCAGCAACTCGGTATTGTAATAAAGATATATTTTCATAATTGTACCCCTGTCTCTTTGCCCTTTTCTAGTAATCGAACCTGTGTGCTTTTTGCAAGGGGTGAATCTTTCCCTGGTTCTATCCCAGGGTGGTGTAGTTGTTGGTGATACTGTGATGGGTTGGAGACCTGAAAACTACATGCATTTTTAAACATGTATTGATAATGTATAGATCTAATACACAGAATATACTGTATATAATTTTTTGTATTGAATAGCAAAGATACTGTACAGAAGATAATGTATGGTGGTGTCACAAAATTGTACGAACACTCGAGACAAGCTTACAAATGTATGAATCTCATTGCATAGATAACATAAAATTAGAGGAAGAGCTCTCACATAGAAATAAATCTAAAGGGTGTAGTAATTACTAGACCAAAAAAGTCACTTTTGCACTTATTATTTGCTTCTTAATAAATAGGCCTACTTAAAAAAATTTCTATGGACATTGTGTGCAAGCAATTGTTTTTTTTTTTGTTTTTTGTTTTTTGTGCCTACGCACCTAAGAAACCTGGATATAATAAGGTTTTCAGTGTTTACCATGGACTTTTCAGCTATTTTTTGCCTGTTGCATATATATAAAAATACCAAACCAAGTGGCATGAGGAAATGAATAATGCCTTTTTCAAAATTAACTTTTCTTAGCCGTTTTTGCAATTACTTTGAGCCAACAGGTGTGAAGATTATTTTATTGGATGTATGAAGTCAGTAATGCTCAAGTCAAGCTCAGATTAATAGCAGTAAACAACAGGTATAGCTCATCACATGAACTATGGACATGTTCCACTAATGTTTCACAAATAGAAAGTGTCCAAATACTTAAGTTTTTTGTCTTTATTTTGAACACCTGTTGAATATCTGTTGTTTTAGAATTCAAAAACAAACTTCTTTTTATGAAATGTTTTCCTTAAAGTGCACATTTGCTATTTTTATTTAAAATAACTGGTACTTAGTTTGATGTTTTATCTAATGCAGCAGCATTTATGCATTTATAAGTGTCAACATACATTGTGGGGCCACTGTATTGTCTCTTTTGAATGGAACCAAAACTCTGCTTTAGTTGTGTTTACTGTTATTTGTCTTGTGTAGTGTGGACTGATCTTTGTTCTGGCATTTTTAAACATACATTTTTATGTATTGGACTTTTTGAATTAATAAAGGAGACCTTTAAAGTCAAGCTCCTCTCATTCCCTGATTACTTTTTGTTTCTAATGTCTGTTATCTAAAGTATTTCCACACAGCACAGATGGAGTTTACCTCCTGCTAAGCTGTCTGGACTAATTGATCTCATGCTTAAGGACACTTCTGTGGACTTTTCAACAAAGGTCAGTAACTGAGAAGGAGCACATAACACGTCAGGGTACAGAAAATGTCATAAGTAAAACATTTGCTCCTAGATCAGATCAGAAAAGCTGTTCAATATGAAATTAACTGGGAAGGCTTATACACTATCACTATCGGCATTTAAGGCATATTCTGGGTTCAATTCAAGTTGAGCTTAATAAACAGCATTTTTGGCATAATGTTGTTTACCAAAAAAATTATTTTGACTCGTCCTTCCTTTTCTTAAAATAAAGCAAAAATGTAGGTCACAGTGAGGCAATATGCATTGCAATGGAAGTTAAAGGGAGGGTTTCATTTTTTATTAGATTTTTTGGAGGGTTTAAAGGCAGAATTGTGACACTTATAATTTTATTAAAGCACTTACATTAAACATTTTTGCGGTAATTTTAGGGTGTAAGGGTTTACGGCTTTGTGTCGTTATGGCAACAAAGTTGTAAAATTTGACAACTTTACACAGAAAAGATTTTATTACACAAACAATATGCATATTAACATGATTTAAAAGTTTTTTGGCAATACTTTTGAAACAGTAATTTAGTAATTTGTAATTTGGAGTGGCCCCATTAAATTCCATTGTGCCTCTCTGAAACCCAGATTTTTCCTTTTTTTAAGAAAAGGAGGGTTGAGTCGAAATTATTTTTTTGTGAAAATCAACTTTATGCCAAAACTGCTGTCAATTGAGCTCAACTTGTTTTGAACCGGAAATAGTCCTTTAATAAGGAGTTGGTCCTTCCTAACTTCCACTCTTCTAAGAATGCTTTTCACTATTTTGGACAACCCGATCTCATGAAAATTGGCTATTTTGTATGATTTCGTACAATTTTGTTTGTATAAATTCATACGATTTCATCACGTGCAAATGCCTGGATGTCTAATGCGGAAGTAAGCACCCTTACCCAAACCCCTTAACTAAACCTAATGGATCAGTAGAGTGTATAAACATGATATGAAGCTGATGTGTGTGACAGAAGCAAGTAATTGTCACATATTGGTTGAAAACGATGTCCAGCGACATCATTAGCTGTAGTGAAAGTCATACGATATTATACGAATTAGCCAAAAATAAATAAATAAATAAATAATATGAATCCTTATGATTTCGCCATGAGAGTGTGTTGATTTCGGAACATAGCTGCAGGAATTTGCTCATAATCAGACACAAGAGCATCAGTGAGGTCAGACAATGATGTTGTTTTTTTTTTCCCCACACATTGCCTTATGCACACGGGCTAATTGCCATGTTGGAACAGAAAAGGGCCCTCAACTGTTGTCACAAAGTTGGAAGCACACAATCCTCTAGAGTCTAGAATATCATTGTGGAGATGGGGGTGTGGCCAAGCGATGTCTGTGGAGAGCGAAGCTGGGAGGGGAAGAGTGGTAAGGATTGACACGTATGGGAAATTATCTCTAACAGCTGTTTTGTGTTGCAGTGAGAGCTGTAGAGGGATGTAAGGACAGTCCAGACCGCTGGAGGGGAGAGAGAGAGAGACGCATGCAGCCGTGTTCGTGTGTGGTTGCATTTATGTTATGCTGAAAAGCAAACCTTGTGTTACGCTGAAAAGTGTTGTAAAAATCAAGACTTACGTGGATTGTTTACCTGGCCCCCGCTTCCTCCTTTGTCTGAGTATCCTGCGTCACTCAATACAACCAATCCATGATGATCGAAAAATACGGGTATGAGAGTGCAGTGTCTGGCTGGAGGCGTTGACCATCAATCACATTTACTTAGTTGAAGGCATGCCTAAGGGTCTCATCTCGCATCTGCTCCAGAGGGAAATCCCCTGCAGGGAATCCTCTAAGGGCTGGGGAAGCCGAGACTTCCCCCTCCCCTATGTCCTCCTGATGTGGAGCTGACGTAGACGGCCCAGGCACCACCTCCCCAGCCAGCGAATCGTACACCACACACCAATACACTTTGTTGCAGGACCCATCCACACATATTCCCCTCAATAAAGTTGTAAATGCCAGCCAATTTGTACCCAAGATTAGTGGATGGGAGAGGCGGAGTCTAACCGCAGCCTCAACACTATGCTTTTGCCCCTAAAATTGAATGATGACCTTCACTAAAGGTTGATTTTGAATATCCCCTTGCACACACCTTACCTTCACCTGCTGGCTTGTATCCAAAGACTCGGATTGAACCAAGCTTTGGTGAATGGAGATCAAAATCAAAAAATCAAAAATCAAATCACTTTATTGTCACACAGCCATATACACAAGTGCAATGGTGTGTGAAATTCTTGGGTGCAGTTCCGATCAACATAGCAGTTGTGACAGTGATGAGACATACGCCAATCTACAATAAACATCAAATTAACACAACACAATTTAAACATCTGTTATACATAATTAAACTCGACTTAAAACATCAAATTAACACAGCACAATTTAAACATCTGTTATACATAATTAAACTCGACTTAAAACATCAAATTAACACAGCACATTTTAAACATCTGTTATACACAATTACACTCAACAATATACAATAATAACATACATTGCACAGTATACAATATGCTGTTTTTGTTTTTTGTGTTTTTTTTTTTGTTTTTTACTATATAGATACTATATAGATATATTAAAATATATATGAAAAAAGTATATATATAGAATGTACAGTATTGTACTGTATTGACATTCAGGCTGTCGGTTGATAGTCAGTTGTTAAGAGAGACATAATATAATAACAGTAATATAATTTATGACAGTCCGGTGTGAGATAAAAGAGTAATAAAGTGCAGGGATGATGTATTTTGATCGTGGGAGATCAAGAGTTCAGAAGTCTGATTGCTTGGGGGAAGAAGCTATCATGGAGTCGGCTGGTGCGTGTCCTGATGCTGCGATACCGCCTACCTGATGGTAGCAGTGAGAACAGCCCATGGCTCGGGTGGCTGGAGTCTCTGATGATCCTCCGAGCTTTTTTCACACACCGCCTTGTATATATTTCCTGGAGGGAGGGAAGCTCACCTCCGATGATGTGTTTGGCAGTTCGCACCACCCTTTGCAGTGCTTTGCGGTTGTGGGCAGTGCTATTGCCGTACCAGGCGGAGATGCAGCCAGTCAGGATGCTCTCCACAGTGCAGGTGTAGAACCGTGTGAGGATGTGGCGGTTCATTCCAAACTTCCTCAGCCGTCTCAGGAAGAAAAGGCGCTGATGAGCCTTCTTCACAACGACTTCAGTGTGGACGGACCATGTGAGTTCCTCAGTGATGTGGACACCCAGGAACTTGTAGCTGCTGACTCTCTCCACTGGTGCCCCATTGATGGTGATGGGACTGTGTTCTCTGTCTTTTCTTCTGAAGTCCACCACAAGCTCCTTTGTCTTACTGACGTTGAGGGAGAGGTTGTGCTCCTGACACCAGTGTGTCAGAGTGTGCACCTCCTCTCTGTAGGCTGTTTCATCATTGTCAGTGATCAGACCTACCACCGTCGTGTCATCAGCAAACTTAATGATGGCATTGGAGTTATGTGTTGCCACACAGTCATGTGTGTACAGGGAATACAGTAGTGGGCTGAGAACACAGCCCTGCGGGGCTCCAGTGTTGAGGGTCAGTGATGAGGAGATGTTGCTGCCTATTCTAACCACCTGGCGTCTGCTTGACAGGAAGTCCAGGATCCAGCTGCACAGCGAGCTGTTTAAGCCCAGAGCCCGGAGTTTCTCATCTAGCTTGGAGGGCACTATGGTGTTGAATGCTGAGCTGTAGTCTACAAACAGCATTCTCACATAAGTGTTCTTTTTTTCCAGGTGGGAGAGAGCAGTGTGTATTGTAGATGCAATGGCATCATCAGTGGAGCGGTTGTTACGGTAAGCAAACTGCAGCGGGTCAAGATTGAGTGGTAATACAGAGCAGATGTAATCTCTGATTAGTCTCTCAAAACATTTGCTGATGATGGGGGTCAGAGCAACAGGACGCCAGTCATTTAAACAAGTTATTTTCGATTGTTTTGGAACAGGCACAATGGTGGATGTTTTAAAGCATGTGGGGACTACAGACAAAGAGAGGGAGAGGTTGAAAATGTCCGTAAAAACACCAGCCAGCTGGTTCGTGCACGCTCTGATGACGCGGCCCGGAATGCCGTCTGGACCCGCGGCTTTGCGGATATTCACCCGTCGGAATGATCGGGTTACATCCGCTACAGAGACGGAGAGTGAACTAACCTCTGTAGCTTCGGCCGTGAGAGCTCTCTCCGCGAGGGCGGTGTTATTTCCCTCGAAACGAGCATAAAAAGTATTTAGCTCATCTGGGAGAGAGGCAGCGGTGTTCATGGCGGAGTTTTTATTCCCTTTAAAGTCCGTGATGATGTTAATTCCCTGCCACATGCTTCTAGAGTTGGTGGTGTTAAACTGTCCTTCAATCTTACTCCTGTACTGGCGTTTTGCTGTTTTGATAGTTTTTCGGAGGGCATAACTGGCTTGTTTATGCTCCTCCGCGTTCCCGGAATTAAAAGCGGAGGTCCGCACATTAAGTGCTGCGCGAACATCGCTGTTGATCCACGGCTTCTGATTCGGATAGATTCGCACGGTTCTGGTCGGAATCACTTCCTCTACACACGTTCTGATGAAGCACATTACGCTATCAGCGTAAAGCTCGATGTCGTCATCAGAGGCGGACCGGAACATCTCCCAGTCCGTGCGATCGAAACAGTCTTGTAGCGTAGAGTCTGATTGGTCCGACCAGCACTGGATCGTTCTGAGGGTGGGTGCTTCCTGTTTCAGTTTCTGCCTGTAAGCGGGCAGAAGCAGAATGGAAGAGTGGTCCGATTTGCCAAATGGTGGGCGGGGGAGGGATTTGTAGCCATCCCGGAACGGAGAGTAGCAATGGTCCAAAACCCGGTCCCCTCGTGTGTTGAAACTAATGTGCTGGTGATATTTTGGTGCGACTGATTTTAAACTGGCTTTATTAAAGTCCCCGGTCACAATGAACGCGGCCTCAGGGTGCGCGGTTTCCTGCTCACTTATACTCCCATACAGTTCCTTGAGTGCCTGGTCTGTGTCGGCTTGTGGGGGAATGTACACAGCAGTGATAATGACCGCTGTGAATTCCCTCGGTAGCCAGAATGGTCGACACAGAAGCATAAGAAATTCCAGATCAGGAGAACAGAAAGACTTGATAGAATGTATGTTCCTCTGATCGCACCAGGATTTGTTGATCATAAAACATACACCACCTCCTCTAGTTTTACCTGAGAGGTCTTTCGCTCTGTCCGCTCGGAGCATGGAAAACCCCGCGGGTTCAATGGCTGAGTCTGGAATCTCCGCAGACATCCAAGTTTCCGTAAGGCAGATAACGCAGCAGTCCCTCGTCTCTCGTTGGAAAGAGATACGCGCTTTCAGCTCGCAGAGCTTGTTATCCAGAGACTGAACATTTGCCAGTAGAATAGTGGGTAGCGGGGGTCGATTTGCGCGGCGTCTTACTCTGATGAGAACGCCGGCTCTGTTTCCCCTTTTCCTCCTGCGTTTCCGCGGCCGTGCTGCCCAGACAAAGGGCTCCGCTTGCGTGTTTGTAAACAGCGGGTCGGCATTGAGGAATGTGAAGTCCGGTTTACGGTGTGAGATCGCTGAGCCAATGTCCAAAAGTGTTTGTCTGTCGTAGACAATAAGGCAGGCAACATCCAAGACAAGAAACATAAGAATTGTAAACAAAACAAACAAACCATTGCTAAGTTGTGTCGGAGCTCGCAACGCAGCAGCCATACTCGGCGCCATCTTGAGTCCAGATCTGGTTACAACCTGAATCCACCAAGGCTTGGTAAGTGCCCCCCTTAATACTCACAGGTATCCGGTATGCTCCTGCTCGATCGGGGGGCTGCCTGTGGCACGTCAGGGATTTGGACCTATGTCTCCACCTCTATCACGGGGCATCGGTCCTGGAAGTGCCCAGGTTCGCCGCAGCTCCAGCAGACCGGCCCAGACTTCATGGGCACACCCAAGGCAGCATATTCACCAGCCTGTGGGGGAGAGTGGAGAGTGATAGGGGAAACCGGCATGTTGAAAGGTCCATGGGACCGGGGAACAGGTTTTGGGGTAATAATTCCCAGTTTCCGATGAATAGGAACAGGACGGGGGGAAGGAGAGTGGAGAGAGGAGAGAGAGAGAGAGAGAGAAGAAGACGGCTCACTGGCCCCCGAATACGCCGCCATATGGTCCTCAGCCAGCTGGACCGCCTCATCCAGCGATGCCGGTCGGTGGCACTGGACCCACTCCGCTGTCTCTTCCGGTAGCCAGTCTTTGAACTGCTCCAATACCACCAGATCGAGTACCTCCTCTGCGTCACAATCTTCAGCCAGCAGCCACCTTTGGCAGGTGTCACGGAGCTGTCAAGAGAATGTGAGCGGGTGGCCGAGCACGCCAGTTGTCAGCTCTGGGCTTCGGTTGACCCGTTGCAGGATGGATTTCTTCAGGTCTTCTTACACCAGGATGTTGGACATGGGAAGTTGTTGGGCCGCTAGCTTCTCCAGACAACAGCGGCAGTAGGCGGGTCACCCACTGGGTGCTGGACCATGCTCCAGCCACCTGCTCGAAGAGCTCGAGGAAAGCCTCCGGGTTGTCCTGAGGTCCCGTCCTCACGAGCGTGACATGCGGCACGGCCATAGGTGGGTCCGGGGTCACGGATGAAGTCCCCTCCTGGTGTACTAAGCTCCGTAGCACCTGCCAGTCCTCCGCTGGAACCACTGCTCCTGTTCCATACGCAGTCCAAGTAGAGCCTGATGTTGCGCTTGGTGGATGCCGGCGAGGGTCTTGATTACTTCGGCCAGCAGCGAGGACTCCATGACAGCATTTCTTCCTCCTAATTCCCAGGTTTCGGCACCACTGTGACAGATCTCTAGCTGGGTTGTGAAAGAGGAAGCGGGAGCCAGATAAACAATCCACGTAATTCTTTATTTTTTCAACACCTTTCAGCGTAACACAAGGTTTGCTTTTCAGCATAACATAAATGCAACCACACATTAACACAGCTGCGTGCATCTCTCTCTCTCCCCTCCGGCAGTCTGGACTACCCTTATATCCCTCTCCAGATCTCATTTCAACACAAAACAGCTGTTAGAGATAATTTCCTACAGGTGTCAATCCTTACCGCTCTTCCTCTCCTGGCCTCACTCTCCACAGACGTCACTCTGCCACGCCCCCATCTCCACAGTCATTTTATGCCGTAATGTTAAGATGAGTATCTGAGTATCTTATTTGAGTGTCAGGCTCACATTTAATCAGACACATGCATCCCTGTCACTGTAAGAAGCACTTTCTGCTGGATAGCATGTAGCAAACATAGCGGCTGAACATAATCAAAAAGAAGCCTTGCTGATGTTTCCCTGATATTGCTGAGCAATGAACAAAATCATCAATAATACAGTATCAACAGTCCAAATTTCTTGCAATTACAATGACTGTTTAAAACACCATAGAAATTATCTTATTGTCCAGTTCTTTAAATATACAGGTTAATCTTGTTTTTAAAATGCCTAAAATGGTCTTTGCCTAAAATGTTGCTATACAATAACAACACGATTACGATGGAAGATGGCATGTTGTTTCCGAAAGATCCAGTACCCTCCGGCCACATTATGCTAACATATTTACAAATTTACAATTAGACATTTTTGCATCAACTGAAGTGTTTTTACCTTCACTTGTGGCGAGACCGTAAGTGCATTTCGTCAGCAGCGTGGGAGACCAGAGTTGACACCAAGAAATAATTGCATTTGCATAATCAGTGATGAGCATGATACAGAGGTTGCACTTTTCCCCTCTAACATAACATTTTTATTCCACTGATGGTTAGGTTTAGGTTTGGGTTTGGGTGGGGGTACAGTTTATAAATGATGCATTCCTATTCACTGTATTACATTCTGTACAGCTGAAAACAACTCGCTTTTGACGCCCCTCCGTGGCCACTGAAGGCAAAGTTTCGAATTTTGGTAAGCATAGAAGTGTTGGCACCAGGATCTTTCTTCTGCAGAACACAAACAAAGATTTTTTGAAAAATATTTTAGCTCTGTAGCTAAATACAATGCAAGTGAATGGTGACCAGACCTTTCAAGCTCTAAAAATCACATAAAGGCAGCATTAAAGTAATCCATATGACTCCAGTAGTTAAATCCATATCTTCAGAAGCGATTTGATAAGTGTGGGTGAGAAACAGATTAATATTTAAGTAAGATTAATAGTAAAAAAGGACTTAAATATTGATCCGCTTCTGAAGATATAGATTTAACCACTGGAGTGGTATTTATTACTTATATGCTGCCTTTATGTGCTTTATTGCGCTTCAAAATTTTGGTACCCATTGACTTGTATTATGAGAACCTATAGAGCTGAAATATACTTCTAAAAATCTTTGTTTGTGTTCAGCAGAAGAAAGAAAGTCATGCACATCTGGGATAGTATGAGGGTGAGTTAATGTTGAGAGAATTGTTATTTTTGGATGAACTAACTCTTTAAAGGTTGCTGGTTTTGAATGTCAATAACGGAGTGAAGAACTGTTAAACAAAGGGCTGCACTTCTTTTCAAGTCCAGTGTTGAGCATTACTGTTGTCCCCTTGAGTATGTATATTTTTAGAGAAACAGCTTTAATAAGTTGCAAATATGACGATAATGTAATGATTACAGTATTACACATAGACACACACATGCATTTGATACTTTATGTCTACATCTGTCCACAGGCTCTCTGGTTTAATGCAGTCACATTAGATTTCCGTAAGGTGCTAAATGACCTTTTGGCTGAGACTCCACTGGGTCTGTGTGACCATAGCAGCCTGTCTACTCCATTTCTGACTATGTAAAGGTTCACTACATAACAACAATGTGCATAACTCTCAAACACTCAGAGAAGTGATGTAAAAGCAGTATGAGTGCTTTACTAAACAAAACTCATTGAGAAAATAATTTTTTCAATTATCTTTTCCACGTTAAACGTAATGATTTTTTCCATGTATTACATGTTACTGCTATTAATGATTAATTACTTCAGTAATAAGATTAACAATACATAGGTAGCCAACTCTACAGTTTTCAGCATAAATACATATTCACACATACACACGCGCGCACACACACATAAGTTAGTGAGGCTATCCTTATGAGGACTCTCCATAGACATAATGATTTTTATACTGTACGAACTATAGATTCTATCCCCTAACCCTACCCCTAAACCTAACCCTCACAAAAAACTTTCTGCATTTTTACATTTAAAAACAACATTGTTTAGTGTGTTTTTTTAAGCGATTTGAATTATGGGGACACTAGAAATGTCCTTATAAACCACTTTGATAGCATAATACCCTTGTATTTACCAGTTTGTAACCTAAAATATTGGCCTTATTAACCACCCAAACCCGCCCCCCCCCCCCCCCCCCACACACACACACACACAAACACAATATAATTGAAATGATGGCACTGCAGTCTCCATGAGCGATTGCACAGAAAACACACAAGAAAATAGCAGCAAATGTGTAGAGTTTAAGTACATATAAAAAAAATCAGTACAGACTATTTCACAGACATAACTTAGAAAACAAAGACATAACTTATGCTTGTGGATATCCACTCTACTTGCTACTACGAGCCTCAAACAAAACTCTAAATATCTTTTAAAGATTTGATGTGACTAAACTGGCAAACTTCCTTAGAAAATCCTCAGAAGTGCTTGTATTAATAATGAGCAAGCATGAGTCAAATCCAGCTCCCCCAGGCTTAGTTAATGAAAGCATAATTGTACGATACAAACATTAAAAATAAAGGTGGAGTTAATGTGATAGTGTGGTAAACAGTCATTATATCCTTGCGCTGTGTTTGACAGGATTAGATGCACACAATTTTCCTAAACATTTATTAAGAGCACTGTATATGTGTGTATTTACTGTACTTAAATGCCAAAAAAAAAAAAAAAGTAGAATCTCAGTGTCAATGAGCTTCAAAAGAGACAGTCTGTCCTCACATCACTTCTCTCTTCCTGAAATATACATCTCATTAAGAGAGAAAACCACAGCACACTCCATAATTTTATTCCGCTTTCCATTACTCAAATCACGCTGTGTGTGTGTTTGTGAGACTGAGTGTACTGATGCACAATATCTGATTCATGTGCTGCAGTGCCTCAAGTCCTTGGACTACCAGGGGCCTCGAAAGCCTCACACCACATGTCCCAAGACTGCCAGAGGAAACATACAATGGTGCATAAAATGCGAGATGATCACTAGGGCCCCAAGTCCCCTCACCGCATTCTGTATTCTAATACTTTTTGAATCCTATTCAGATTTTCACAATATGAGGCCTACAGCAAAAGCCCACTTGCTTAAAGGAATATTTCGGGTTCAATACAAGTTAAGCTCATTTGACAGCTTTTGTGGCATAATGTTGATTACCACAAAGATAAATTCTACTTGTCCCTTCTTTTATTTAAAAAAAGAAAAAATTTAGGTTGCAGGGAGTCACTTACAATGGAAGTGAATGTGTCCAATCCGTAAAATTTAAAATACTCACTGTTTCAAAAGTATAGCCACAAGACGCAAACAATATGTATTAACATGATTTTAGTGTAATAAAATCGCTGTAGCAGATCTCTTAGTTCGGGCAATGGAGGAGTCAGGAGACAACGAAGCAGATTCAAGGTCAGTCTCTTTAATGTTCAACTTTGACGGTAACCGTCAATACAAACTAAATGTTTCCAAAATAAAGGCAAAACACCCTGGCTGTAGGGTTGTCGGTCACTCTCTCTCTCTCTGATGCTCTGGCATGCCTTTTTAAGTCTCCCTCCGCCATCACTATAATGAGAGACAGGTGTTAGAGATAATTATGAACGAGGTGACGAGCCTCCAAAGAAACGGGACCTGGCGGGATCAAGATCCCTGATGTTCTGGTGTTGTGTATCAGTGTCAGTATGTCGAATTTCTAATACTTCGTTGGACTGCCTTTAGCTTTGATTACGGCATGCATCGTCATGGCATTGTTTAGACAATCTTATGCAACGTCACAACATTTATTTCCATCCACATTTGCATTAATTTTTGGCCGAGATCTTGTATTGATGAAGGGAGAGTTTAACCACTCCGTAAAGTCTTCTCCAGTACATCCCAAAGTCTTTCAATGGTATTAATGTCAGGACCCTGTACTGACCAATTCATGAGTGAAAATGATTCCTTATGCTCCCTAAAACACTCTTTCTCAATTTGAGCTGATGAATCTTGGCACTGTCATCCTGGAATATGACCTTTCCGTCAGGGAAGAAAAAATCCATTGATGGGATATCCTGGTCATTCAGTACATCAAGGTAGTCAGCTGACTTCATTTTATTGCCACATAACATAGCTGAGCCTAGACCTGACCAATTGAAGCAACCCCAGATCATAACACTGCCTCCAGAGGCTTGTACAGTGGGCACTATGCATGATGGGTGCATCGCTTCATGCGTTTCCCTTCTTACCCTGACGTGCTCATTGCTTTGGAATAGGATAAATCTGGACTCTTCAGACCACATGACCTTTTTCCATTGCTCCACAGTCCAATCTTTATGGACTTTATGCAAATTAAAGTTGTGTTTTCCGATCAGCCTCACTAATAAGTGGCTTTCTTGCGGCCACACAGCTGTTTAGTCCCAATCCTGTAAGTCCTCGTTGTATTGTGCATGTGGAAATGCTCTTACTTTCACTATTAAACATAGCTGTGAGCAGAGGTGGGTAGTAACGTGCTACATTTACTCCGTTACATTTACTTGAGTAACTTTAAAAAAAGAAAAAAAAAACTTTTAGGGTAGATTTAAAAGTTGGTACTTTTTATCAAATACATTTCTTATGAATTTTTTTTTACTTTTACTTCATTACAATGAGCGGCGTTCCTGTCATTACATTACTGGGTTTAATTTTAATTAAAGAGCACCTATTATGGTTTTTAAATGTGTCTAATTTTGTTTTAAAGGTCTCATACAATAGATTTACATGCATCCAAGGTCAAAAAGCACTTTAATTTGCTCATAATTTAAATTGCAGCATTACCTTTTTTTCCCAGTGTCAAAAACGACTCCTTCAATGATCCGTTCTAAAGTATTCATTCTAAACGCCTCCTTTCAGAGAGTCTACTCTGCTCTGATTAATCAGATGTCCCAGTCTGTTGTGACTGGTCTACTGCTTAGTGTAGTGTTTGAGGGCGGGTCAAAGCTGTTCTCGAGCAGCCAATGAAGACCAGAGGCAGGTTACCAAATTATGTAGGTTATACAGGAAGTAAGTCTGGAATTACTAACGACTCGTTTCAGGTGTTCAGAATCGGTTCTTTCTTTTGGGAGTCAATAACTCCATTTGTCGTGCACTTTGATTTTTGAAACTTCGCAGACTTTTTAACATTCACAAACAGCTATATAACATACTACATGAAAGGTAATATTTGAAAAACCATAATAGGTGCTCTTTAATGCGTAATTTATTGAGAGATTATTTAATGAGACTTTTACGACAGCAGAAGTTCACACAGCTGCGCATGTTGTCACAGACTCACTCAAGACGAGTCCATTACTGCTGCAGCATCAAGCTCTTCTAACTAAGTGAAACACTTTCTTCACTCTCTTCAATGAAAAAAGAATAGATTCGTCATGCAATGCCTTCTTTTAACACCAAGAGAAGCAGATATATTTCAAGATTAAAATTGAAGCTCCAATTTAAGGCAGCACTCTGAGGTAAGTCGTGGCTCTAATGATAACTCTGGCTTTTCTGTGACATGGTGATGGTCATTTTCAGGGTGATTCTGTAAATATGGGCTCTTGTGACTTTAGTTTTCTAAGTGTACATTTTTAAATCTGCGGCAATTCATCAATGCTCTTTGTCCCATGTCCCGCATGTCATAAGTAGTATTTACACATTTACCCCACGCCCTTGCGGGTGTACTGGAAACTATTGCAGCTACTTCAGGCTGATTAACGGTATAAATCCATGTAAACATCCACATTAAGTGTAAATGACTTTTGCTCTGTCGAACGTGTAATTGACAACTGGACCGCGAACAGACAGTATTTCTGCAAGTGGTGCCCTACGCAGGCTGCATACTCTGCGTTTAGGGAGCGGCGAAACTGTGTACAGAACTAATGATCTAAATTCTTTCGACACTGAAAACTGTAACTACACTGAACTAACAACTAAAAGCTTTGAAATAGTGAAAGTAGGCATTAATAAAACATGATCTTGCTTTGGATTATATTTCAGCATTATATATAATGTTCCTGTGGGACATTGTTCAAGTTTTCAACATTGTTGGACATTGTTAATTGTTCAAGAGTGATAGCTCAGCCATAATTTAATATTCCGTCATCATTTCCCTACCCTCTTGTTGTTCCAAACCCATGTGACGCTTTGTATTCTGTGGAACACAAAATATGTTAGACAGAATGTTAGTGACTGACAGTCTCGGTCACCATTCACTGTCTAAAATCTCCTTATTGTGTTGCATGGAAGAAAGTCATAGGGGTTTGGAACAACATGATGTTGAATGATGTCAGAATTTCCATTAATAATAATAATAAAAATAATAATTATGTAATACATGTTAAATGTGTATTATGTAATGGAATATAGGGAGTTAACGTCATTATGTCATTTGTGAAAGTAATGAGTTACTCACTACTTGAGTACTCTTTTAATTGGATACTTTCTTACTCTTACTCAAGTAATTATTTATGTTTGCACTTTTACTTCTACTTGTAATTGCACTTTTACTTGAGTACAGTTTTTGGCTACTCTACCCACCTTTGGCCGTGAGTTCTACTTTCGATTTTTTACCATGTGACTTCACCAACTGTTTTAGTGATCTCCGATCACGATCATTCAAAATGTTTTTCTGACCACATTTCATCCGCAAAGCTGACGGTTCATTCCAGGTTTTAATAATGTGTTGGACAGTTCTTAACACATTTCAGTGATTTCAGCAATCTCCTTAGTTGTTTTCTTTACTTGATGCAGGCCGATAATTTGCCCCTTCTGAAACAAAGTAACATCTTTTCCACGACCACGGGATACGTCTTCCGACATGATTGTTTAAGAAATGAGAAGCTGCACACTGCATGAGTTAGGGTTAAAAGAATAGTTGCCAGCTGAAACTTATTAATCACTGCAATAATTATCCAATCATAGACTCTTAAGTATCTGCTTATTTAAATCCAAACGGTGACTTTTTTTTTTTTTTGGCCTGGCAGTGTGTGTGTTCTTGGTTCCTCCATGATTAGGGTTCTGTTTTCTGGACTGTTGCTGCATGCTCTCCATTTTTTATTTATTTATTTTTTTTTTACTTTTATTTCTTCACTGGGCCAGCAGGTTGCTTAGAAACCCTATCAGATTAATTTCCAGCCCTATCGGGTCACCCTACCAATTTCCTGTAGTCGTGTGCCTCTCTCTGATAAACGCTCCCCTGAAGCAAGAGAAGAGAGAAAAAGAGGAGGAGATGAGGGTATGAGTGTAAAAGAGAGTCACAAAGCCAGAGAGACATATGGAAAAGGGGGAAAAAGCATTAAAGCATAAAGGAAATAGGGATAGCAAGATGATTCAGGCTGATTCAGATCATCTCAATAACAATACTCAAAACTATATCTTTTTAGGGGGCCTGGGTAGCTCAGCGAGTAAAGACGCTAACTACTACCCCTAGAGTCGTGAGTTCAAATCCAGGGCGTGCTGAGTGACTCCAGCCAGGTCTCCTAAGCAACCAAATTGGTTGCTAGGGAGGGTAGAGTTACATGGGGTAACCTCCTCGTGGTCGCTATAATGTGGTTCGTTCTCGGTGGGGCGCATGGTGAGTTGTGCATGGATGCCGCAGAGAATAGCGTGAAGCCTCCGCGTGCACTATGTCTGCATAGTAACATGCTCAACAAGCCATGTGATAAGATGCACAGGTTGACAGTCTCAGACGCAGAGGCAACTGAGATTCATCCTCTGCCACCCAGATTAAGGCGAGTCACTACGCCACCACGAGGACCTAGAGCGCATTGGGAATTGGGCATTCCAAATTGGGGAGAAAAAAATAATAATAAATCTTTTTCAGATTCTCAGTGAGGGATTATCATGAGCAAGTATCTGTAGTAAAATATTTAATAAAAACATTATTGGTTGGGATTTTTCTTACACTTTACAATAAAGTTCTATACATTAACAATAGTTAATGCACACCATAAACTAACAATTAACAATAATTCTTTACATTCATTTTAGTTAATGGTTTAAAATATTGGTTTATAAATATACTATTGTTCATTCTTTGTTCATGTTAGTTCATAATGCATTAGCTGAAGTTAATATTGAAAAAGTTAATCTGAACCAAAATGAATAAACTCTGTAAAGTATTGTTCATTTTTCATTCCAACTATTGCATTTGTTAATATTTTTGTATACAACCTTATTGTAAAGTGTTACCAACAAATCTTTCAAGCAACAGATCACTTATGTCCAGGCATGTATCATGTCATGAAGATCCCATTTCAGTTAGAGTGATGAAGTGATAAGCTGGATTGATTGAATGTACATCATTGTTATCCCTTGAGACTTGGGTCATAATGGCACTTTGATGGTTGACAGGGTCATGACACAAGCACTCTGGCTAAGGGGAGGAGACCCCCTTTGCTTGAATTGACACATTGCTCTCATTTGCTCTCAATATCAAAATCTAGTCTGAGGAGAACACAACTTCTAAATGAATTGTCCGTAGAACCGGAATGGCCAGTAAGGCTGTAGTCTTACCTATTTTGGCATACAGCAAATATCAGTTACTGTGAAAATAATAAAAACTATCATACTATAACATTATAATTATTATTATTGTTATTATTATTATTATTATTATTATTATTATTATTATTTTCAGGCCTCAGACAGAATCTGATGCCTGGGCATGAAACTCAAATGAGACTATATGCTTTAGTTCAGTTTTGTTCCTGCTTTCCCTCAAGGAAGGAATGGAGTCAGTAAACTCCTATCTGAAACACACTCATTTCATGGCATAACTTCATATTAGTTTTAGATATTATGCAAAATGTGCCATATCAGTATACAATTCTCTGATAATATTTGTTTGTTTTGTTTTTGTTTCACATAAATGTAGAAAATGATGAAAATTAATCAAGTGTATATTTTAACAAAATAGTTTGTACATTTGCTTTTTGTCATTTAACAGATCAATGGTTCTCAACTGGTGGGTCTTGACCGAAAAAGATTTAATAGAGGGGAAAAACAATGCTAAATGCAATTCATAAAATGTAGTTAACAATGTATTCACATATAATTTAGCAAAATAAATAGGCTTATCACATTTTAAAAGGGAGGATAAAGCAATTCTCATATATTTATAACTTCCATAGGTGGGCCTATGCAGTTCATGGTCACAACTGATGATAAAGACATTGTTTTTTACTTTTGTACGATGGTTTTATGTTGGTGTACCACTTGATGTCCAATTTAAAATCTTAGTCTTAAAACAAAACCAATTCAGAACCACTGATATAGATTTTATACTTGATGAAAATAGCTGAGTTATTTGCTAGGTATATATCTCAGTGATCTGCACACAGCAGGATGTTGCTACTACAGCACAGGCTGAATGAAAAGGGTGTTTGGTTTAGCTTCAGATATATAAATCCCTTCTTGCTTGTCTCAATCACAAACACATACATACACAAATAACTTCATAATATACAGTGGAGAGGAATGCCTTTCTTTTCTTTTCTACATACACGAATACACACGTGTCTATGTAATCCAGCGAAGTCTATGTAATCCAATTTCACATGTCAGCTGTTTCTTCATGAGCATTATTATCTCTCTCCCTCTAACTCTCTCCTCACGAGAGGTTATTCAGGGCTGCGCTAATGAAGATCTATTACACAATAGAGATTCACAACATAGCATCTCAATTACTAAGATACTTATTCTCTACAGCAGTAAACATGAAAAGCCCTGATCCGGCCCTACCCCACCAGAATGATAAAACGGTAACTATGAATCTAATCATCAAAGCAACTAATTAAATTTTATGTGTGGTGTATTGGTTCGATGCTAATCACATTCAGAGGTGTGTTTGTGTGTCTATAGGAGAGTATTACAGTAGAGTTCCTTTCTGCTGTAATATCAAAGTGATTTAATAAGTGTGTAGGGAGAGTTGAGAAGTCTTGCACATTGTCAATGGCTTCATTAAATTAGTGAACACTGTGTATTAATAAAGGCAAAAAGATTCACACACACACTCAACTAATAGTTATTCAAAAACAACACAGCATGCAAGAATGCAAGTCCAAAGTCTGTTTTGAGGAGCTTTTTATCAAGAAGTACAGAGGAGACCTACACTTTGTATTGTAATGCAGTGTGAGTTGTGAACATTAATTTAACCAGTCAGAAATTTGCTGCAATTGTGAAATCACTATCATACATCAACAACACCACAACACCAAGTGGAAGTTGTAAAGGGGTTTCCACGTCAACATTACCGAATACATTGAACTATATAGAATGAAACGTCAGCTTCAGTGTTTGTTGCCGTGTTGCGCTTCTGTAAGGGGTTTTAATATGATGCTCATAGTTTAAATGATTTAAACTTTGACCCTGTTGCCGCTGACCTTCTGAAGTGATACCCTATGATTACTGCACAATTGAGATCCTTATGTGGGGGATGTTAGTGTTAAAATCAAAACAAGACTTTCTCTCCAGTGCTTTTCATTTGGAGATCAAAGTAGTGCTTGACGCTGGCGTTGAGTGGTGCACGGACGCCCTCATGCAAATCATCTGAAAGCCCCTTTTGACTCGTCCCATTTGGAAAAATATGAAGGAATAAAAACCTATTTTGAGGTAAGAAAGTAAAATGTCATGTCTGGTTTGAAATTTTATTTGTGATCATGTAAATGGATGTTGTCATATGAATGATAAAACTGGTGACATCTGAATCAGGAGGCTATCTTCTTTAATTTTATATATAACATCCACACAAGCTTTTCACCTACTTTTACATTTGCACTCAGTCATTTTTTGGAGTATGTTGAGGAATGGCTTTCACTGACACCTAGTGGCCTGGATGCTGGATGCTGATGCTAACTCAAACAGTATATTTCAGTTACCAATGCAATTGTAGACATTCACTATGCACAGAACGGCAGAGTTCATGAGTGAAAATGTCCAATAACAGGGCAGAAACTGAGGTTAAGCAAAAAGTATTCAGCTGGTCATGTGATGCTAACATAGCTGCCCAAATGAGGTACCCTTGCTCCATGTAGAATAAAAGAGCTTTTATAAGATTACTGGTATTACTCTCTTCATCTCACATGAGTGGTCATGATTTTATACATATGTTTTGAAATTATAATTTATTTCTTTAGAAATAAAAAGTTTTAAATGAGGAAAAAATTACTGAGTGCACCTTGGAAATCCAAAATCTAAAAAATAGAAATATCATGGCTAATCAGATATGGAGGGTTGTAATGCTGCTTTCCAAAGCAGCCTACTTTTACTGGACAGAATTACAAAATTGGACAGTGAAAAGGCCAGCATTTGTGAGAGTGGTGAAAAAAACTGTCTGTTGTGTTTTAAAATTGTTTCATATTTGTTTCTGATTTTATTTGCTGTTTTGAGTTAAAATATTTCCTATATGTTTCTACCAATTTGAAATAAAATCTGATGATGGTGGTGTCATAACAATTATTTTGAACAAGTACAATTGATTACAACAACAAATTCACACACAAAAATTACAGTAAAATGTCTATATTGTCTATTACCCAGACAGCAAAATTATCTTGGCCCGGATCTGGCTGCATTCCACCTGCGAGTTTGGCCCACACACCGCATGGAATTACGGTCCAAAATTGGCCCAAAAGCCACTTACCGAATGTAAGCCGTATCCACCCCAAAAAGAGGCCAAAACTCAGCCACACTTATCCTGCCCCCCAGCCAAAATCTTCAGATGTCAGCCAGATGACAGTCTTAAATTACCAAGCCCCATATGTAATGTCATATTTTCATATTTTGTCAAATAAGTGGCAAAAAAGCAAAGGTGTAAAAATTTGTTTTACATTCAAGTTTAATTAATTCATTTGCCAACATAATTGCAACCCTCATGGAATAGTACATAATACACATATTTCATAAGTGTGAAAATATGTAAAGAATTAAAAAAGCTGCAGAAAGACAATATAACAAAAGCATACAATAAATGCAAGAATTGTTCAACATTAAAAAATAAAACTATATCTAAAGAAAATAGTAAAACATACAAATGTAATCTATGAAATGGATACATTAATATTACAAAAGCAAGCAATAAACATTCAAATGATGAACAATTAAATAAGCAGCAAAAGACAATAGAACATGCAACAAGCAATAAATGTAAGAATTATAAATAAAAACATTTGGAAAAAAAGAAATGTTAAACTGAACTGATAAATGCTCACAGCATGCTCACATGCTGTTTATTGTAGAGTGCTTGTCTTCAGTCTCCATTTATTAATTTAGCAGACACTTTAATCCAAAGCGATTTACAAATTAAGAATACAGCAAAAGTGATTCACCCTAATGAGGCAATAACATGAGAAGTGCTGCAATACAAAGTTTTCAATTGCTCAGAGAAAAACAAGCAAGCCGAAAGCGTGTCTTCTTGTGCTTATCTGCACTCGTGCCACAATTCAGCTGACAGCATGTCTTTTTCTTTGTTTGGCAAACCAGACTCAACCCAGATCTCAGCTGATTTTAGTTGACCAGACTCAAGCCAATGTTCAGCCAAATGAATGCCTGTCTTTGTTTTGTTTCTTTTAGTTGACCGGACTCACACCAGACTTCAGCCAAATGCTGTTTCACACAAAGGTGTTAAAATTTCAATGCCAGAACCAAACCAGAAGTGCCAAAAGTAAGCCATATTTGGCCCACATATGTTGCAATCTGGGTAGTGTTATAACCCACCCCGGTAGCATGGTAGGTTGTGACATATGCACTCTTAGTACTTGACACTAATTTACACAGTTTAGGAATAAGTAGATGTTTTAACTACTTTAATCTGTAGCAGATAATTATGGGAATATTATATCAAAGTTAGAGACAGCGCAAATAAACACTGAGTTACAGACATTTAAACAAAATCTGTTACAATCCCCAGTCTCCCCTATTTCATTACGATCCCTGATAGATTTAACAAGTCTTCATGTATTCACAGAAAGGTCAAATTAGGTGCATATGGACATGTAATCTATTTTAGTACTGTATGTGTGGATGTTTCTTAGTTTGTATGTGTCTTCAGTTTGTGAGTATTTGTTTTATATATCCAAAACATGCTGAGTGACTAAGTGTAATGATTAAAGGGACCCTGTGGTGAATGGTCTGTCCTAACAGAGTGTGATAAAGTAAGTCAGATCCCCAGATGTAGACACTCTCTCTCTCTCTCTCTCTCTCTCTCTCTTTCTCTCTCTCTCTCTCTCACTGAGGGGATCTACTGAAGAGAAGCTAACTACTGCTTGTACAGTATGCTCTCCTAAAGCTAGCTAGCTTAAACAAGCCTTAAAATAAAAAAAACGGGATGCACAGTCACAGAAACATGTTTTTGGTCCAACTCTCTATGCGGTTTTGTTCATGTGATTATATTTACTCACCCTCATGCTGTTCTATGTTGACTTTCTTTCTTCTGTGGAACACTAAGATTAATCTTTTGAAAAATGTTGTGGTCACTCTTTTCCATATAATGAAAACAAATGAGAATCTTGTCAAGCTCCAAAATGAAAAAAACGAAAAAGCACCACAAAATATATGTTTTTATATTCCAAGTCTTCTGAAGCCATACAATAAATTTGTGTGAGGAACTAGGGCTGGGTAAAAACATTGATTTTCCGGTGCATCGCAATCTTCATTTGAACGATTTATTATTTACAATATATTTAAATTCCAAGATCAATCTTTAACTCTATGCACCAACCCTCTACAATCCAAGATATATCTGTACATAGCCACTGGCTGGTAAATGTTCAGATTTCACACACCAGTGATTGAGAAGAATAATGGCGAAGAAATTTAGCACCGAGATACTTTCACTGGCCGTTATGAGGAAAAGTTTGGTTCTGCATAATGTGTGTCTAAAGACGAGATCCACACAAACCATTTGTCACTGAATAATGTCTATTTAATATCCTTTATGTTCATTACAGTCAGTTTTTGAAAACAACAAAAAATAAACATTTATATCTTATCACACATGTGACTGTATGAGGTAAAGAAGCTCTTGTTATTTTATTTGTCCGAAACACATTTGTGATGCTTGCTGAACTGCCGGTATTCTTAAAGAGACAGTACAGTTTTAGCATGTGCTCATCAATGTAAATACTTGTAAATATTACAAATTGTGCATGTAAACAATAAACATTTAATGATAGATGGATGGATGGACAGACAGACACACACACACACACTGCCTGCCCAAAAAAATAAGTCACCGTCTGGATTTAAATAAGCAGATACGTAAGAGCCTATGATTGGAAAATTATCGCAGTGATTAATAAGTTTCAGCTGGCAACAATTCTTTTATCCCTAACTGATGCAGTGTGTAGCTTCTCATTTCTTAAACAACCATGTCGAAAGACGTATCCCGTGGTCATGGAAAAGATGTTACTGTGTTTCAGAAGGGGCAAATTATTGGCCTGCATCAAGCAAAAAAAAAAAAAAAAAAAAAACAACTAAGGAGATTGCTGAAATCACAGGAATTGGGTTAAGAAGTGTCCAACGCATTAGTAAAACCTTGAAGGATAGTGGTGAACCATCAGCTTTGCGGAAGAAATATGGTTGGAAAAATATCTTGCATGATTGTGATCGGAGATCACTAAAACGCTTGGTGAAGTCACATCGGAACAAATCAACAGTAGAGCTCACGGCTATGTTTCATAGTGAAAGTAAGAGCATTTCCACACAAACAATGCAATGAGAACTTACAGGATTGGCACTCAACTGCTGTGTGCCACAAGAATGCCTCTTGTTAGTGAGGCTAATGGAAAAAATGACTTCAGTTTTCTAGGGAGCATAAAGACTGGATTGTGGAGCAATGGAAAAAGGTCATGTGGTCTGATGAGTCCAGATTTACCCTATTCCAAAGCAACGGGTGCGTCAGGGTAAAAAGGGAAGAGCATGAAGTCATGCACCCATCATGCACAGTGCCCACTGTACAAGCCTCTGGAGGCAGTGTTATGAACTGGGGTTGCTTCAATAAGTCAGGTCTAGGCTCAGCAATGTTATGTGGCAATAAAATAAATTCAACTGACAACCTGAATGTACTGAATGACCAGGTTATCCCATCAATGGATTTTTTTTGCCCTGACTGCACAGGTATATTCCAGGATGACAATGCCAAGATTAATTGGGCTCAAATTGTGAAGGAGTGGTTCAGGGAGCATGAGGAATCATTTTCACATATGAACTGGCCACAACAGAGTCCTGACCTTAACCCCATTGAAAGTTTTTGGGATGTGCTGGAGAAGACTTTACAGAGTGGTTCGACTCTCCCGTCATCAATACAAGATCTCGGCCAAAAATTAATGCAACTCTGGACAGAAATACATTTTGTGACGTCACTTAAGGTTGTCGAAACAATGCCATGATGAATGCATGCCGTAATCAAAGCTAAAGGCAGTCCAACAAAATATTAGAGTATGCAATTTTGTTTTGGCCAGGTAGTGTAGATGGATGGATGGATGGATGGATGGATGGATAGACAGACAGATAGATAGATAGATAGATAGATAGATCTACAGTATATCTATATAGATTTCACTTTCATTAAGTTGAAAATACCCTAAAAAAAATCACGTTTTGTGTTTCATGGAAGACAGAAAGTCATAAAGATTTAGATTGACATGATAGGGAGTAAATTATGACAGAATATGTTGGGGTGAAATATTCCTTAAAGTATTTGATTATAACTGTCTAATACATGTGCTATTATTATGATGGTACAGTAAACCTCTTGAATGTTTAAGCAAACAGAACCCATATGTGTGGTACAGGTCTCTGTTCGATGACTCTGACATAAAATTCTCTGCTTGACAGCACCATATTAAAACCATATTAAGCAAAATGAGGCAACATGATGCTATTAAAATGACCCCACAGTGGTCTTTCAAATAGAACACGGCATAACCTCCCGAGGGATCACAATTCCCAGAGTGATCTCTTTCAGATGGAACTCCAGATGGTGCAGAATACAGACTTCAGATGAGACCTTTCTTGATTAATCTATCCACGGAAGCACTTTTATGTGAAAAATAGTAAGCTAACATGCCCAAAGTTAAACAAAAAATCCTTAAGGCTTTAGAAAAACTCTGTCACTGGTTTATTGTCATGTCTGTTCTGTTCAAAATTATTTGCCTTCTCTGCCCTAAAGCATGGTCACATTTACCTTCGCATGGCAAAATTCCACAGGCGAAATACAGTCTTCTCAATCTGCACGATCAGGAATATCAACTTTCTGGGGCAAAGAATTTCCCTTGTGGATTTCATTTGAAGTTTGTTGAGCTTTTACAGGCGAATTCGCCGCATTGACCAATATGAGGTTGGTTTGGCAGTGATCTATGCGTGGGCGGTGCTTCGTACAATTTTTTTTTAACTTCGTTCTCCCAGAGTATAAAGTGCAGCATTGAAAAGAGTCTGCTTGATAGTTATTTTTTTCTTGTGATTCACATCCACCCATGCCTTCTTCACCCACAGAATTTCTTGTGCAAAGGTAAATGTGACCGCGCCATAAGTGTATTACAAAAAGTGTAAATCCACTAGCATCAGTGAGCGCCACATTGTTTTAAAAAGTTGTGGGGACATCATGGGTGGGTTGGGGGTGGGAAGGTGCAGCTTGTTGTGATGTCACAAAACTCATGAATATTAATTAGGCTATGCACATATATTTTTAAATAGTCTTTTGAAAAAAAAAGTGTTTCTTGATGACCAATTCAAGTGCTACTGTCATGATCCTTCTCTGCCTGCCTTTCTGTCGTTGTCAGTTTTTCGTCTGTGTGAGTGTGTTTTATGTATGAGCACATGGCTTAGGCTAATGTTTTCATTTGCCATGGCTCTCCCAACTCCGCCCCCTCGTTATGTTGATTGTCTGCACCTGTCCCTCATGTATGTTCCTCTACTTATTGTGCCCTCTTTCCTCTTGTGCTTGTTGAATTGTTTTTGTGAGTTTTGTTAGTTTGTTAGTATTCTTGTCTGTCCTAGTTCCAGTCCTGTTCCTGTTTCTGTTCGGTTCTAATTATTTGGTTATATTCTGGTTTATGTTTCTGTATTGTTTCTGTATTTTGTTTTTCTCTCCCTTTTGAGAGTTTTGTGTTCCCTGTTTGTTTCAGTTGTTAAATAAATGTATTTTATTTTACTCATTCCTGCACTTGGGTCCTCCTTACTGCTTACATTTCCTAACAGAATAATTCGACCACGAATGGACCCAGCAGGAATTAGTTTTTTTCCTAATTCTCTGGTTTGCCAAAGAACTGCCAAGACCGAAAAGCTCTTTGGTCTCCGTCAGGGGAACCAGCCAGTGAGGGAGTATTTGCTGGAGTTTCTAACATTGGCCTCGGGTTTGGACTTCAACCAGAAATGCCTTATTGATCTCTTTGTGGCAGGCCTGGTTGAGTCCATCAAGTCATGTATTCCTGTTGGGGATGAAGAGGGGAGTCTTACTGAGACATAAAATTGGCTTTAGAGTGGGATTATTTTATCACAGCCTGTGTCTCGGAAGGCTCTCTCTCTTCATCCCAGCCCGAGGACAGTGATGCCCCCTCACCGATGGTGGGTGCTGTGCCCCTCTTCCCAGCACTCGTAGAAGGAGGAAGAGACGGAGCTCCACAACTGATTCCGTGGCTGCCTGCCACCCGCTGCCGTGCTTCCGACCGTCCGGAGGAGGAGGAGAAGGAAGCCGAGTAAGGTGCCCGATCCCCTGTCACTGCCAGCGTTCCCGGCCACGGAGGCCATTCCCCTGTTGCTGCCAGTGTTCTTGGCCATGGAGGCCGTTCCCTTGCTGCTGCCAGCGTTCTCAGCCACGGAGGCTGTTCCCCAGTCGCTGCCAGCGTTCTCGGCCATGGAGGCCACTCCAACCAGCCTGTTGCTCAGTCCAGTGGCCAGCACTCATCAGATACCAGCTACCATTCTGTTGCTCAGATCAGTAGCCAGCACCTGTCAGACACAGTCACCAGTCTGTTGCTCAGCCCAGTAACCAGCACCTGTCAGACACCAGCCAACATTCTGTTGCTCAGTACTGTCATGATCCATCTCTGTCTGCCTTTCTGATCCACTTCCTGTTCTGGTTGCTGCCAGCATGCTGCACAAGTGTTTGTAATTTGCTAGCCTGCTTAGCGTTGCTTATTCTTATCCTTATACGTTTATCATTTTATCCTTTGCCATTTTACCACGTGCTTCGTGTTTTTTTCACTTTTCTACTGTTTGAACTGTTTGTATTTTACCGCGCGCACCCGTTTGCTCTCATTTTCTTTTCCTGCTTGTTTACATCTCGCATCTCGACTGCGTGCATTCGTTTTCTCCACTGTGTTTTACACGGATTATTGCATCAATCTCTAACATCTACTGATCAGGAACCACATCGATCTCAAATCCTTGCCACTCAAGAACAACTATAATAACAACAACAAACAATTGCGGTAAGTCATGACATCTGCTCATGTTATTTCTTCCTGCATTGCATGCCACATGTTTACTATATCTTCTTCCATCAGCAGTGAGGGATTCACATGTGATAAATGTAAGGAATTAGTTAGGCTGACGGAGAAGGTTAATGAGTTAGAGATACGCATCCGAACGCTAGTGGAGGTCAGTGAGAAGAGAAGCCGGTAGATACTGTTTCGGATGCGGGTAGTACAGCGAGCAACGCACACACTTTGGTTCCGGCTGTAGAGCCCCCGCAGCAGGGTGTTTGGGTGACATCTCTGCGGCATACTCGCTCAGCAAAGCGACACTACTTTGCCATTCTTGTTGGGTTTACAATCGATTCTCCCCACCCAGTGATGCACCCACTGTGAAAGAGCCTTAATAATTGGTGATTCTATTGTAAGGAACGTGGAAATAGAGACTCCAGCCACCATTGTTAAATGCATTTCTGTGGCTGGAGCATCTGACATCCGATCAAATTTACAAATGCTGGCTAATGCTAAATGCAGATTTTCTAAAATTGTTATTCATGTTGGCACTAACGTTATCTGGCTTCGCCAGTCGGAGATCACTAAAGATAATGTTAAAGAGGTATGTGAACTTGCAAAAATAATGTCAGACACTGTACTATGCTCTGGCCCCCTCCCTGCTCGTCCTGGTGATGAGGTTTATAGTAGATTAGTGTCGCTGAATGGCTAGATGTCTGAGTAGTGTCCGGAGAATAGCATAGGATTTATAGAAAATTGGAAGAGTTTTTGGGGTAGACCTGACCTGCTAAAGAAAGATGGAATCCATCCCTCCAGGGAAGGTGCCGCTCTCCTCTCTAGTAATTTGGCTCATAGTCTTAATAGTGATAGTATTTGACTAATTGGAGCCCAGGACAGGAAGCAGACAAACTGGTTAATCCGAACATCTGCTAGCTGCCTTGAGACGTCACACAGGTCACATAAACTACAACACATAGAGACTGTATCACCTAGATATCATATAGAGACTGTGTCTGTTCCCCTAACTACCAACACAAACTCCTCACTAAATAATTTAGAAAAAAATGTGATTAAGGTGAAACTTGAAAACATTTTTTTTTTAAGATAAACATCATATAAAGGTAGGGCTACTAAACATTACATCTCTTTCTACCAAAGCACTAATTGTAAATGAAATTATTACAGATCACAGTTTGGATGCGCTCTGTTTGACTGAAACCTGGCTTAAACCGGATGAATATATTAGTTTAAATGAATCTAATCCCTTGGGTTATTGTTATAAACATGAGCCTCGCCTGAAGGGTCGAGGAGGAGGTGTTGCTACAATTTTCAGTGAAGTTTTTAGTGTTTCTCCGAGGACAGGATATAAGTTTAATTATTTTGAACTAATAATGCTTAATGTGACCGTCAGATATAAATAAAAAATCTCTGTCATCTTTTGCCCTTGCTACAGTATATAAATCACCTGGGCTGTTCTCAAATTTCCTTGGTGAATTTGCAAATTTTCAGATCTAGTAGTTAATGTAGATAAAGCTTTAATTGTTGGTGACTTCAACATTCACAAAGATAATGACACATTGGGATTAGCATTTATTGATATTCTCAACTCTCTTGGAGTCAGACAAAATGTGACAGGAACAACTCCCCATAATCATACGCTAAATTTAATTCTGTCATATGGAGTTGATGTTGATACTATAGAAATTCTACTGCAGAGCGATGACATCTCAGATCATTACCTCGTCACTTGTTTGCTGCGATCTGCTAATGTCACTCAATCTACACCACGCTATCATTCAGGTAGAACTATTCTTTCGATCACTAAAGATAGCTTCATTAATAATCTTCCAGGATAGCCTCGCATACTCAGTAAGCCAAAACGTCTAGAAGAACTTGATGTAATAACAGAAAATATAAATACAGTCTTTTTTAGCACTCTTGATATTGTCGCCCCCTTCGATAAAGAAAATTCAACAAAAAAGCCCCGCACCATGGTACAATGATCACACTCATGCCCTCAAGAGAGCAGCTCAGAAAATCGAGCGCAAGTGGAAGAATACAAAATTAGAGGTATTTTGCAGTGCATGGAAGGATAGTGCCTGTAGCTACAGACAGGCACTAAAAGCTGCCAGGTCAGCATATTTTAGCAAACTCATAGAAAATAACCACAACAATCCTAGGTGTTTATTCAGTACTGTGGCTAAATTGCTTGGGAATAATGCACCGACTGAAACAGATATTCCATTGCAGCACAATAGGGATGACATGAATTTCTTTACTCATAAAAATGAAATAATCAGAAATAAAATTGGAACTATGCAATCAACTGTCACAGCACCTCAGAAAACAGTGTCTCATAATTTTGCTCACGAGCAACTTCAATCCTTCGCTATCATAGATCATGAAGAGCTAACAAAACGTGTAAAAAAATCAAAAGCCACAACATGTACGTATGTTAGATCCAATACCAACTAAGCTCTTAAAAGACGTATTCCCTGTAATCTCAGAACCTCTTCTTAATCTTATTAACTCCTTGCTATATTTAGGACATGTCCCAAGAAACTTTAAAATGGCAGTTATCAAACCGCTTATTAAGAAGCCACAGCTTGATCCTGGAGAATTGGCTAATTACAGACGACAAAATGACTTGCTTTTATCATCTGATCACAGCTGCATTTCTCTCCTAGTGCTTTTATATCTTAGCGCTGCCTTCGATACGATAGATCACAACATTCTCTTGAATAGGCTGGAGAATTATGTTGGCATTAGTGGACTTGCATTAGCATGGTTTAGGTCCTATTTACAGTTGAAGTCAGAAGTTTACATACAGTTGCAATCAAAATTATTCAACCCCCCTGACCAGCAATACATTCTGCTGATGTGAATTAAAACACATAAACTAAAACCTCAGTAAACAGTCACAGTAAGTTTTTAATACACATTTGAGTGATTTTGAGAACAAAGAGTTCAGTTTACCCAATTTTTAAAATACAAAAAATAACATTCTCTCCACAGATGTCATGTCAAAATTATTCAACCCCCAAAGTCAATCATTTGTGAAGCATTCTTTATCCTTAATAACAGCAAATAAATCAGAATCAGAATCAGCTTTATTGCCAAGTATGCTTACACAAACAAGGATTTGTCTTGGTGACAGGAGCTTCCAGTGTACAACAATACAAAAACAATACAAAAACAGCAGCAAGACATAGATAATAATAATAAAAAAAACTAATTATACACATACGTACAGACACACACATACATACATACATACACACATACACATGGGTAGTGCAAATCTAATACAATCTGTTATCTGTTATATACAGTGCAAATACAAATCTGTTATGTACAGTGCAAATGTTTTTTTGTTTTTTTTTAGAGCAATGAAATGGCAGAAGAGGTTGGATGTGTTGGATAAATATAAGAAAGACTAAACTGTGTATTGCACAGAGTTATTGCTCAATGGGGCAATTTAACTGTGCATGAGATTGATAGCCTAAGGGAAAAAACTGTTCCTGTGTCTGACGGCTCTGGTGTTCAGAGCTCTGAAGCGTCGGCCAGAAGGCAACAGTTCAAAAAGGTAGTGGGCAGGGTGAGTGGGGTCCAGAGTGATTTTTCCAGCCTTTTTCCTCACTCTGGAAGTGTATAGTACTTGAAGGGGGACAGGGGGCAACCAATAATCCTCTCAGCAGTCCGAACTGTCCTTTGTAGTCTTCTGATGTCTGATTTCGTAGCTGAACCAAACCAGACAGTTATTGAAGTGCAGAGGACAGACTCAATGACTGCTGAGTAAAACTGTATCAGCAGCGCCTGTGGCAGGTTGAATTTCCTCAGCTGGCGAAGGAAGTACAACCTCTGCTGGGCCTTTTTCACAATGGAGTCAATGTGGATCTCCCACTTCAGGTCCTGTGAGATGGTAGTGCCCAGGAACCTGAATGACTCCACTGCTGCCACAGTGCTGTTTAAAATGGTGAGGGGGTCAGTGTTGGGGTGTTTCTCCTAAAGTCCACAATGATCTCCACTGTTTTGAGCATGTTCAGCTCAAGGTTGTTTTGACTGCACCAGACAGCCAGCTGTTCAACCTCCCTTCTGTATGCAGACTCATCATCATCTCGGATGAGGCCGATGACAGTGGTGACGTCTGCAAACTTCAGGAGCTTGATAGAGGTGTCCTTGGCAATGCAGTCATTGGTGTAGAGGGAGAAGAGTAGTGGGGAGAGCACACATCTGTGGGGGGCACCAGTGCTGATTGTACAGGTGCTAGAAGTGAGTTTCCCCTGTCTCACAAGCTGCTGCCTGTCCATCAGAAAGCTGGTAATCCACTGACAGATAGACATGGGAACAGAGAGTTGGTGTAATTTATTCTGGAGTATAGCTGGGATGATGGTGTTAAAAGATGAACTGAATTCCACAAAAAGGATCCTTGCATATGTCCCTGGTCTGTCCAGATGTTGCAGGATATGATGCAATCCTATGTTGACTGCATCATCCACAGACTTGTTTGCTCAATAAGCAAATTGAAGGGGATCTAGAAAGGGTCCAGTGATGTTCTTCAGGTGGGCCAACACCAGTCTCTCAAATGATTTCATGACCACAGATGTCAGGGCGACAGGTCTGTAGTCATTAAGTCCTGTGATTTTTGGTTTCTATGGGACAGGAATAATGATTGAGCGTTTGAAGCAGCATGGGACTTCACACTGCTCCAGTGATCTATTGAAGATCTGTGTGAAGATGGGGGCCAGCTGGTTAGCACAGGATCGAAGACACGCTGGTGAGACGCCATCTGGGCCTGAAGCCTTCCTTGTCTTTTGTTTCCGAAAGACACGGCTCACATCATCTTCACAGATCTTAAGTGCAGGTTGAGTAGCGGTGGGGGGATGCAGGAGGTGTTGGTGTTTGTGTGAATTAAAGGTCAGAGTGGGTGTGTTCTCAGGCTTCGGACACCTCTCTATTTTAATTTTTACACATTTCTCATGAGCAAAAGCTTCCAGCTCATTGATATTCTTTGGTTTCTGTGCTGCCACTGCTTCCTTGAAATCCCAACAAAGGTTTGCAATGGGATTTTAATGATGGACTGAAAGGGCCATTTAAGGACATTCCACGACCAATCCCTGAACCAGATTTTGGACAACTTGGATGTATCATTGGTGTTATTGTCTTGCTGGAAACTCCAGTGATCACCGAGCTTCAATTTACACACTAAGGCATCACATTTTTCATGCCAAAATGGCCTGATACCTGAAAGAATAGCCGATAGCCGTTTCCTGCAGCCGCAAAACACCCCCATAACAGGACTGACCCACCTCCATGCTTGACTGTGGGTATGGTGTCGTTCTTGTCATCACAAATTTTAAAACTTACAGTTGAAATCAAAATTATTCAACCCCCCCATGACAGTAAGGATTTACAAAGGTAAACTTTTCTGATGACCCAGAATTTTTAAACTTAACATCTATATCAGTTGAGTGACACATTCAAAGTCATAGTGTGAATATATAACCTAATATTTGTAAATAGCAGGATTTTTTTTTAAATACAGCCATGTCATAATTATTCAACCCTTATTGCATGTAGCTGTTTCTTAAATATGTAAGGCTACACAAGTAATTGTTTTAAAACAAAATTAAGTCATCAATCTGCAATGGCACTTATTTAAGTTTTAAAATGTAAGTTTAGCATTGTAAGCAAAAATTTATTTCTAGGCAAAAAATGCAATTAAAATAAGCTGTCTCAAAAGCTAATAGAGGAGGTTATTTCATTACACAAGTAAGGTCATGGCTAAAAGTACATTTCCAAGGCACTTTAATTTCCAATAGACAAAGTTGTCAGCACCATTCATAATTATTTTTTAAATGTGGTACAACAGCAACCTTCACCAAGGGAAATGTTGACTTGAATATTCAAAAAGTAATAGGAAAGAAGTAGGAAAGACCTGTGGAGTCCTGGAAGAAGGTTTTATAGACGTATGACACTAAACTGAAAATGAGTTTTAGACCCATGGGTCAGCAGTATGTCTGGAGTAAGATGACAAGGTGATGACAAGAATGACACCATCCCCACAGTCAAGCATGGAGGTGGGTCAGTCCTGTTATGGGGGTGTTTTGTGGCTGCAGGAAACGGCTATCCTGACTATGTGACTGACACCATGGATTCTTTCAGGCATCAGGCCATTTTGACATGAAAAATGTGATGAATTCAGTGTGTAAATTGAAGCTTGGTGATCACTGGACTTTCCAGCAAGACAATAACACCAAGGATTCATCCAAGTTGTCCAAAATCTGGTTCAGGGATAGGTCGTGGAATGTCCTTAAATGGCCCTTTCAGTCCATCATTAAAATCCCATTGCAAACCTTTGTTGGGATTTCAAGGAAGCAGTGGCAGCACAGAAACCAAAGAATGTCAATTAGCTGTAAGCTTTACTCATGAGAAATGTGTAAAAATTCTAATAGAGAGGTGTCCGATGCCTGAGAACACTTACCTGAAACATTTATTTGCTGTTATTAAGGATAAAGGATGCCCACAAATGATTGACTTTGGGGGTTGAATATTTTTGACATGACATTTGTGGAGAGAATTAGTTATTTTTTATTTAAAAATGTGGATAAACTGAACTCTTTGTTCTCAAAATCACTCAAATGTGTATTAAAAACTTTGTTTACTGAGGTTTTAGTTGATGTGTTTTAATTCACATCACCAGAATGTATTGCTGGTAAGGGGGGTTGAATAATTTTGATTGCAACTGCAACAATTGCAGATTGATGATTTAATTTTGTTTTAAAACAATTACTTGTGTAGCCTTACATATTTAAGAAACAGCTACATGCAATAGGGGTTGAATAATTATGACATGGCTGTATTTAAAAAAAAAAAAACCCTGCTATTTACAAATATTAGGTTATATATTCACACTATGACTTTGAATGTGTCACTCAACTGATATAGATTTAAAGTTAAAAAAGTCTGGGTCATCAGAAAAGCTTACCTTTGTAAATCCTTACTGTCTTGGGGGGTGTTGAATAATTTCGATCGCAACTGTACACTTAGGATGAAGTCATTAAAACTCATTTTTTAACCACTCCACAGATTTCATATTAGCAAACTATAGTTTTGGCAAGTCATTTAGGATTTCTACTTTGTGCATGACATGAGTAATTTTTCCAACAATTGTTTACTGACAGATTGTTTAACTTTTAATTGACTATATCACAATTCCAGTGTGTCAGAAGTTTACATTCACTAAGTTAAGTGTGCCTTTAAGCAGCTTGGAAAATTCCAGAAAATGATGTCAAGCCTTTAGGCAATTATCTTTAGGCAACCTATCAGAAGCTAATTGGCTAATTGGAGTCAATTGGAGGTGTACCTGTGGATATATTTTAAGGCCTACCTTCAAACTCAGTGCCTCTTTGCTTGACATCATGGGGAAATCAAAAGATATCAGCCAAAAAAATTTTTGGACCTCCACAAGTCTGGTTAATCTTTGGGAGCAATTTCCAAATGTCTTAAGGTACCACGTTCATCTGTAAAACAATAGTATGCAAGTATAAACACCATGGGACCATGCATCCATCATACTACTCTGGAAGGAGGCGCATTCTGTCTCCTAACAGCAGCAAAGGACCTTGTGAAGATGGTGGAAGAAACAGGTAGACAAGTATCTATATCGACATAACCTGAAAGGTTGCTCAACAAGGAAGAAGCCAATGCTCCAAAACTGCCATAAAAAAAGCCAGACTACAGTTTGCAAGTGCACATGGTGACAAAGATTTAACTTTTTTGAGAAATTTCCTCTGGTCTGGTGAAACAAAAATTGAACTTTTTGGCCATAATGACCATTGTTATGTTTGGAGGAAAAAGGGTGAGGCTTGCAAGCCGAAGAACACCATCCCAACAGTGAAGCATGGGGGTGGCAGCATCATGTTGTGGGGGTGCTTTGCTGCAAGAGGGACTGGTGCACTTCACAAAATTGATGGCATCATGAGAAAGGAACATTATGTGGATATTTTGCCACAACATCTCAAGACATCAGCCAGGAAGTTAAAGTTCGGTCGCAATGACCCCAAGCATACCTCCAAAGTTGTGGCAAAATGGCTTAAGGACATCAAAGTCAAGGTATTGGAGTGACCATCACAAATCCCTGACCTCAATCCGATAGAAAATTTGTGGGCAGAATTGAAAAAGCGTGTGCGAGCAAGGAGGCCTACAAACCTGACCCAGTTACTCCAGTTCTGTCTGGAAGAATGGGCCAAACTTCCAGCAACTTATTGTGAGAAGCTTGTGGAAGGCTACCCAAAATGTTTGACCCAAGTTAAACAATTTAAAGGCAATGCTACCAAATACTAACAAATTGTATATAAACTTCTGACCCACTGGGAATGTGATGAAAGAAATAAAAGCTGGAATAAATCCTTCTCTCTACTATTATTCTGACATTTCACATTCTTAAAATAAAGTAGTGATCCTAACTGACCCAATACAGGGAATATTTTCTACGATTAAATGTCAGGAATTGTGAAAGACTGAGTTTAAATGTTTAAAAAATTTGGCTAAGGTACACTATATTGCCAAAAGTATTCGCTCATCTGCCTTTAGACGCATATGAACTTAAGTGACATCCCATTCTTAATCCATAGGGTTTAATATGACGTCGGCCCACCCTTTGCAGCTATAACAGCTTCAACTCTTCTGGGAAGGCTTTCCACAATGTTTAGGAGTGTGTTTATGGGAATTTTTGACCATTCTTCCAGAAGCGCATTTGTGAGGTCAGACACTGATGTTGGACGAGAAGGCCTGGCTCACAGTCTTCGCTCTAATTCATCCCAAAGGTGCTCTGTCGGGTTGAGGTCAGGACTCTGTGCAGGCCAGTCAAGTTCTTCCACACCAAACTTGCTCATCCATGTCTTTATGGACCTTGCTTTGTGCACTGGTGCGCAGTCATGTTGGAACAGGAAGAGGCCATCCCCAAACTGTTCCCACAAAGTTGGGAGCATGGAATTGTCCAAAATCTCTTGGTATGCTGAAGCATTCAGAGTTCCTTTCACTGGAACTAAGGGGCCAAGCCCAGCTCCTGAAAAACAACCCCACACCATAATCCCCCCTCCACCAAACTTCACAGTTGGCACAATGCAGTCAGACAAGTACCGTTCTCCTGGCAACCGCCAAACCCAGACTCGTCCATCAGATTGCCAGAAGGAGAAGCGTGATTCGTCACTCCAGAGAACGCGTCTCCACTGCTCTAGAGTCCAGTGGCGGCGTGCTTTACACCACTGCATCAGACGCTTTGCATTGCACTTGGTGATGTATTCCATTCCATGAAGCTCTCTACGCACTGTTCTTGAGCTAATCTGAAGGCCACATGAACTTTGGAGGTCTGTAGCGATTGACTCTGCAGAAAGTTGGCGACCTCTGCGCACTATGCGCCTCAGCATCCGCTGACCCCGCTCTGTCATTTTAAGTGGCCTACCACTTCGTGGCTGAGTTGCTGTCATTCCCAATCGCTTCCACTTTGTTATAATACCACTGACAGTTGACTGTGGAATATTTAGTAGCAAGGAAATTTCACGACTGGACTTGTTGCACAGGTGGCATCCTATCACAGTACCACGCTGGAATTCACTGAGCTCCTGAAAGCGGCCCATTCTTTCACAAATGTTTGTAGAAGCAGTCTGCATGCCTAGGTGCTTCATTTTATACACCTGTGGCCATGGAAGTGATTGGAACACCTGAATTCAATTATTTGGATGGGTGAGCGAATACTTTTGGCAATATAGTGTATATGTAAACTTCTGACTTCAACTGTGTCAGACCATTACCACTTTGTATGTGTAAATGAGGAATTATCAAATCAAACAAAAGTTGCGCATGGAGTGCCACAGGGATCAGTTTTAGGGCGTTCACCTTATACATGCTTCCCCTGGGAGATATTATCAGGAATCATGTAATAAGTTTCCACTGTTATGCCGACGATACCCAACTTTATATTTCTTCTAAACCCAATGGAAATTCAAGATTCTCCAAATTAGCAGAGTGTATCAATGAAATCAAAGATTGGATGGCCAGAAATGTCCTTCTATTCAATTCCAACAAAACAGAGGTACTAATTATTGGACCAAAAAACTAATTCATGCATTCATGACCTCAAGACTAGATCATTGTAATGCATTACTGGGAGCATGTCCAGCAAGTTCAGTAAATAAACTTCAATTGGTTCAAAATGCAGCTGCCAGAGTGCTGACTAGAACCAAGAAATATGATCATATTTTCCCCATTTTATCGTCGTTACATTGGCCACCTGTTAATTTTTGTATTCATTTTAAAATTCTGTTAACTACATACAAAACTTTGAATGGTCTAGCTCCACAGTACATGAGTGACCTTCTGACACATTGTATTCCATCACGTTCATTACGATCACAAAATTCTAGCTTGTTAATAGTTCCTAGAATATCAAAATCCACAAAAGGAGGTAGAACCTTTTCCTATTTGGCTCCTAAACTATGGAATAGTCTCCCTAATACTGTTTGTGACACAGACACACTCACTCAGTTTAAGTCTAGACTAAAGACTCATCTATTTAGCCAGGCATACACCTAATTTATCCATCAACTCACAATTAGGCTGCTTTAGTTAGGTCTGCCGGAACCAGAAACATATATCATGATCTATAACTCTGCATAAAATTGAAAGACATCTACACTAATATGATTCTTTTTGTTTCCATGTCTCAACCTGGAATTACCCTTTATGTATGTTCATATCACAACTAAATGTAGCCGGTGCTAGCCAGACATCACTTCAGTCTTTTATGATGGACTTCAGAGGATGAACTGGTGCCAAATCCATCTGTAAGACATCGGACAATTCATATGCCACTGCTTGAACCTTGGATTTAGGATGGACCCCACCAAACCTCACCAGAATGACCTGCTGGATGAACTGCGATGCACCTCATTGATCTCTGCCTGTATCACCTTTGTCTATTGATGGATTACACTCTTGAAATGGAATACATAGACTATAATTTAATTGCCAACAAAAGCCTTCATCAGCCAACGAACAAAGGACAATGCATCTATGTGAACTTCTATAGTTAATCCAGGATTTCAAAGACATTATTCATTAATCTTACATTTCATAAAAAATCTTTTTTTAAACACTGGACCTTAACACTTACTTAGTTTACTAATCTTAAACCATGACCTGCACTGCACATAAATAACTAATACTGGCATTATATTCATGCTGATTAGCCTGAGGGGAACTGGCCCCCACAGTGAGCCTGGTTTCTCCCAAGGTTATTTTTTGCCATTAACCAACATCTTATGGAGTTTTGTGTTCCTTGACACAGTCGCCTACAGCTTGCTCACAGGGGTTCTAAATACAATTATTATTTAATTTTTATACACAATTTACAATCATATTTAATCAAACTACACAACGTTCACTCTAAGACTTTATAGATATTACAGATTCATTTTATGTTAATACATGATTTTCTGTAAAGCTGCTTTGAAATTATGTGTTGTGAAAAGTGCTATTCTAATAAAAATGACTTTGTCAGTTTTTCGTCTGTGTGACTTTGTTTTATGTATGAGCACATGGCTTAGGCTAATGTTTTCGTTTGCCATGTACTCTCCCAACTCCGCCCCCTCGTTCCCTCTGGCCTCACCCCTAGTTTAGTCCCCGTTATGTTGATTATCTGCACCTGTCCCTCATGTACGTTCCTCTATTTACTGTGCCCTCTTTCCTCTTGTGCTTGTCGAATTGGTTTTGTTAGTATTCTCATCTGTCCTAGTTCCAGTCCTGTTCCTTTTCCCGGTTGGTCTGGGTTTTTTTGTTTATATTCTGGTTTATGTTTTTCTCTCCCTTGTGAGAGTTTTGTGTTCCCTGTTTGTTTCAGTTGTTAAAAGTATTTTATTTTACTCATTCCTGCACTTGGTCCTCCTTACTGCTTACGTTTCCTGATGGCTACAATACATATTTCACAATTAATTTGATAACTTTATCCCTATATTTTCTACTGTTGGTCATGGGATTTTGTTAGCCTGTGGATAAATTCATAGATCAACCAACTGCTACACATGGTGACTGATTGGTCTTGTGGTAAAGTTTCGCCTCTAGTCTAGTAGGTTTTTGTTTCTAGTTCGCTCTAGTCACTCTAGAATCAGGACACATTTGTTTGCATTTTGCTTTGGGATTAGAAAAATGAGCGCAAGCTGTGGAACAGCGGAGCGAATAGAGCACATGTCTTTGTGCACAAGAGAACATTGCTGCTGTCACTCAATGCCACTTATAACAGCCGCAATGTGCATTTATCATAACATTAAAAATAAACTCCAGCGCTGCATCGCCAATTATTATACCACACACGAACAAAATTAAAACTCCTGCTCAAGAACTAGCAATGTTTGTTCTGCATTAGACTCACTTAGTTGATGAAAGCTATTTTAAAAAGTGGTAGGGACAAAATTGACTAAGACAAAAAGTGGTAGGGACATGTCCCACCCATAAATGACACCACTTTTCATTTACATTTAGTGTAAATAGCTCTGCCTTATTTTCCTATCTTACACTTACAAAAAAGCACAAAAAAAGTAGCATGGTACCATGGTTTTGAAGTACCTTGGAGTACCATGTAAATTCCATGCTGCAAGAATATAATCATTCAATACCATGGTATTACCATCTGATACCATCACTGTACCATGGCACTGCCACAGTACCTTTTTGAAGAGTATACTGTATTGTGTCTGTACAAACATGAAATAAAAATAAACTCAGCAAAAAAAGAAACATCCCTTTTTCAGGACACTGTATTTAAAGATAATTTTGTAAAAATCCAAATAACTTTACAGATCTTTATTGTAAAGGGTTTAAACAATGTTTTCCATGCTTGTTCAATGAACCATAAACAATTAATGAACATGCACCTGTGGAACGGTCGTTAAGACACTAACAGCTTACAGACTGTAAGTAATTAAGGTCACAGTTATAAAAACTTAGGACACTAAAGAGACCTTTCTACTGACTCTGAAAAACACCAAAAGAAAGATGCCTATGGTTCCTGCTCATCTGCGTGAACGTGACTTAGGCATGCTGCATGGAGGCATGAGGACTGCAGATGTGGCCAGGACAATAAATTGCAATGTCCGTACTGTGAGACGCCTAAGACAGCACTGCAGGGAGACAGGAAGTACAGCTGATCGTCCTTGCAGTGGCAGACCACGTGTAACAACACCTGCACAGGATCAGTACATCAACATCAGAATATCACACCTGCGGGACGGGTACAGGATGGCAACAACAACTGCGCGAGTTACACCAGGAATGCACAATCCCTCCATCAGTGCTCAGACTGTCCGCAATAGGCTGAGAGAGGCTGGATTGAGGGCTTGTAGGCCTGGTGTAAGGCAGGACCTTACCAGACATCACCGGCAACAAGGTCGCCTATGGGCACAAACCCACCTTCACTGGATCAGACAGGACTGGCAAAAAGTGCTCTTCACTGATGAGTCGCGGTTTTGTCTCACCGGGGTGATGGTCGGACTCGCGTTTATCATCGAAGGAATGAGCGTTACACCGAGGCCTGTACTCTGGAGCGGGATTGATTTGAAGGTGGAGGGTCTGTCGTGGTCTGGGGTGGTGTGTCACAGCATCATCGGACTGAGCTTGTTGTCATTGTAGGCAAACTCAATGCTGTGCGTTACAGGGAAGACATCCTCCTCCCTCATGTGGTACCCTTCCTGCAGGCTTATCCTGACATGACTCTCCAGCATGACAATGCCACCAGCCATACTGCTCGTTCTGTGCGTGATTTCCTGCAAGACAGGAATGTCAGTGTTCTGCCATGGCCAGCGAAGAGCCCGGATCTCAATCCCATTGAGCACGTCTGGGACCTGTTGGATCAGAGGGTGAGGGCTAGGGCCATTCCCCCCAGAAATGTCCGGGAACTTGCAAGTGCCTTGGTGGAAGTGTGGGGTAACATCTCACAGCAAGAACTGCAAATCTGGTGCAGTCCATGAGGAGGAGATGCACTGCAGTACTTATTGCAGCTGGTGGCCACACCAGGTACTGACCCCCCACCCCTTTGTTCAGAGACACATTATTCCATTTCTGCTAGTCACATGCCTGTGAAACTTGTTCAGTTTAGGTCTTAGTTGTTGTATTTATTTATTTTTCATACAAATATTTTAAGTTTGCTGAAAATAAAAGCAGTTGAAAGTGAGAGGACTTTTTTTTTTTTTTTTTTTTTAACAGAATGTCTGTCTTGATATCTCATGTTTGGTCTTTCTGTCTTCTATTGTGTGACTAACAACACTGTGCTGGAATGTACAATTTCTCTCTCTCCAACCTCAAACATTCGAGGATAATGCAGTCATTTGGTCCTTAGATTTTACACCCTGCAATCACATCTGCATCGGCCTGTTGTAGAACAGGGTCTCATTCTTCATGCTGATTGTCTTTTTCACCTCTGTGCCCCTTTTCTTCAAATGTCTGATTGGACTGTGTTGTTCTGTTGCGTTTATATGACGATTGGCTGATGAGGTTTGAGAATGAATGCATTTTTGTTTGTCAGGCACAGACATGCAATTGCAGACACTTGCACACACAAGCAGATTTGAACTTGGAATATTGTCAAAGGTAATGTTATATATCAGTGGTTCTCAAGTTGGGGGTTGTGACCGAAAAATGGGTAGCAGGTCTGGTCTGAAAGGTTTATAAACTGCAGATAAAAAACAATGCTACTTTATATACAAATAATAAAATGGAACTAGCAATAACATTTTACATGCATTGTAAGGTTATTATTAGTTCAGAATTCATTAAAAAATGCCTTCCTAACTTTTGAAAAAGGAAGGAGAAAACCATTCCCACATCTTTTCCTGTTGACATTTAATGCTGTGCGTTGAATCAAGCTCTACTTTATTTTTACACTTGGTAGAGTCTAGCCAAATTAGGTAGATGCCAACATAAACAGGTTGTGTGAAATGCCCTCATTCTTAAACCATGAACAAAACCATCATGGTCAAATAAAATATGACCCAAACTACATTAAATATGGGTTCACCTGCAGCGTAAAAGCTAAGAGCATGAAATCATTTAAACAAAATGTTTACGAACCAAAACAGTCACATAGCAGCATCTAAAAACAACATAAGTCAATGGAAAATCCCCACCTTGATAGACAAATTGTGTGTGGGACTTTATCGTGTGTTTGTATGTGTCTCTTTGTGTATATACTGTATGTGAACATGCATTTAAAAAGCATTTGAGTGTGAATGCCTCCTGTCTGTAACCTAGCTCACTCAACATGCTCTATAAGCCTTATCAGTAATTGGGATTTTGTGGTATCTACATGCCTGATTGTGAAACCCATCCTTCAATGAACCCAGCACAGACTGTGTATGTGTGTGTAAGGCATTTACACATAATTGAAGGCAGCTCAGCTCTGGCGTTTCACACTTCAAAGAGCTTCCAATTTGGCTGTCACAGTGTCGACAGCTGGCAGATGAAACGTATTTGGGAGCACTCTCACACACAGATAAACACACACACAATGACATGGTGCTTCATAGGAAATCTCGAAACAGTAAGACAAAGGAAAAGGCAGTTAAGCAGAAACAAGAGAGTTGGTACACTATGCATTTACTTTTTACAGCTGAGTCCACATACATGTATGATAGCTGACCTTCATCTCAAATCCTCACTCAGCTGTGAAATAAGAATCACAGTTCTTTTCTTTTTATCAGCATGTACCGTATAAGGACACAGATCTTGTTCTTTTGCCTTGTAGAATCTCTGAATTATTTGCTATATTGTTGACTTTCATGTTTTACTAATTAGATTCGCCATTCGACATTGTAGATTTCAAATTACTTTGGTGTATAGCCCTCAGACATGCTCACCGTGCCTTCAACCTTTATATAGTAATTTTCAGTTCTTAAAGCTGCACTCAGTAATGTTTTCCTCATAAAAAATGTTTTATTGAATGGTATTTGACTTTTGACATAGAATAGCAAATTTCTACAATGGCATCGGTAACAGAAAACTTGCTTTTGGCTATTTTATTAAATGTCGCTCCACAACTTCCTGTTCCAATAGTAAATACATCTCCAAAGGAAAGAAAATGGGATTTGTCAAACCATTTTTTAATGGGTCTTTTACATTAATGCACATAATGGAAAACACTTTCTTTAGTCTCTCACACAAACACACTGCTTTGTAATATTAGCAATAAATCAATCAGACATTGACAGCTATACTTGAGTTACACTAACGCCAGTCAGATGTAACTGTCAACACAAATCTGTTCTGCTGTAGCATGAAAGGCATGAAACCATACCACATTTACCGTGAAATGATAAAGCCAGCCATTATTTACTTGTGTGTAGCATGAAGTGGCACTTCAGGACAGTTTAATTATATCTCTCTGACTTGTGCTGTGATCAAACCTTTAGCCTCCATTGTGTGAAATGACTAGAATGAGAAAAGCCCACCATGATGCACTGACATTGTAGGAACTGTTTAATAGAACTCATTGTTACGCTTACTTTCCAAAATAACACAACTGCATACGCATACAAATGCTCACAGACAACAATAGCTACAACCAGGGTTAAAGGATATTCTCATGCATCACTGTGTGTGGGTGATGTTATGAGGTGACCTTTATGTTAGGACTAAAGAAAAAGCAATGATGTTTATCTTGTTTTCCATTTATAGTCTCATGCTGCTTTATGCAAGTTCCCTTTTTAATTGCCCTTTCTTGTGCAATTCATGCATTTAAGACCATACAAATACTAAAATTGCTGATTAATTTGAAGATGGTTGGATTCATCTGCAGCACTATATTTTGGTCTGAAACGAGATAGAATTTCAGTTGATTTTTAATGAGACTCTAGGGAATTTACATTGCACAGTATTGTTTAGGATTTGCCACTGTAGTACTTTTAACACAATGTAATTTAGACAAGGCAAGGCAAGTTTATATATTGTATATAGCACATTTCATACATAATGGTAATTCAAAGTGCTTTACATAATAATGATAAAGAAAATACAAAATACATTAAAAAAAAAATCTTTTTTAAAACCAGTTAAGAACAAGAAATGAGAATAAAAAGTAATAAAATACATGTTAAAAACGATTAAACTAAAAAAAATCAAAAGAACCTTGATTTAAGATTCATTGTAAGCAATTGCACACAAGCAAGAGTGCTGTTGTACATTAGCATGGCTGTGATTCAGATTTTTTAGCCATTATTGCCAAAGTATTATAAAACATTTACATCTTCTTTTGTGCCTTATTGAGCTAGGGTCAGTGAGGTCAACTGTGAGTGCATATGGAGATGGGGCAAATAGCATTTTTTGGTGGGCTTTTCTCATTCTTGCTATTTCACACAATGGAGGCTAGCTGTTTTGTCGCAGCACAAGGCAGATATAATTATACTGTCCTGTGTACACCACTTAGCATGGGCTAGCACATCAGCTGAAGTGCCACTTCATGTGAGATACAATGACATGTTGCAAACACTTGAAATGCCAAAATGCTAATGCTAACATTTACGTTGATGCTGTGGGGACTGACTATTCAAACATGTTAGGCGAGATCAAGGAGACTAAACATTCTCTGTGCGTCTGACATTGTGTATGTGCTTATCTGAGTATGTGTGCAAGTATTATGTGAAGCACATATGAGTGTGATGAAGGTTTGCTAAAATCCTTACATCCTCTCTCTGATGTGTCAGTCTTACACATTACACAGTCTTGTATAGGGTGACCAGATGTCTTGTATTATTGGGACAGTACCCGTTTCACAAGGTGTACCGGTTCGGCTTCAGATGTCTGGCTAAATTATTTAAAATTAAGCATTCTCAATGTCCTTTTAGCTAAGGGTTGCCAACTGTCCGATATTTTGGCTGAAATTTAGATGTCCCATAGGAACGTGCCTCCCCCCTCCTCCTAAACAGACCGTGCTACACTTGAAGGGAACCGTCCTGTTTTCAAGTGCACGAAATGCTCAATATTGGCATGCCGAAAAGTTCTAGTTCCCATATCTGGTATTTTTTTGAGCTTCTCAGTAGGATGACACTGTCAATACAAAAACTGTCTTGCAAATCAGCTTGCAATGTAGCTATCTGAAACTAAAAAACTTCCAACCCAGTCTCATGAGAATCATATGAAATCGCAAGAGTTCGTTCTTATGAATTCATATGAATTCTAAACATGCAAATAACCGGATGTTTAATGCGGAAGTGAAACTTCAGTGTGTCAGATGTTGTGTACATGCTTATTAATTGTATGCCCTTACCCAAACCCCATATCTAACCCTAACCATAGAGTAGTGTCTGTATGGATGATTTGAAGCATATAGAATATTTTTTGTATGATGAAAGAAAGTAATTGTCATGTTTTAGAAGGAGACGAGGGAGAGTCACCTGATTGGCAGTTGCTAATATTTTTCTTTTATTTTCTTGTTTTATATACAGAGTGTAGGCATTAGCTGATCATGGGTACACTGAGATCTGCCTTTGTGACTAAAATTAAAGGAAAAGAAATTCAATAATGATTTGGATAATTTCATGTTCTCTGCTTTTTTTCAATTTTTTTCAATCTTGTATTTTCTTTAAAATTTTAAATGTAAAGCATTTTGAATTGCCATTGTGTATGAAATGTGCTATATAAATAAACTTGCTTTGCCTAAAGTTACAGTTCGTATGATTTCATACAATAAAGCCAACTTTAGCCAACTCTGAGTGTGTGTTGGAACTTCACACACTTGCTGCTACTCCTCATCTCAAGTTAGCTAGCTAGCTAGCTAAGCTTTCCAAACAAAAATGCATAATCAACAATGAGCTGAAAAAAGCCTATCCATTTCTTTACCATCTTTACCATGGAGGTGAATCAGACAAACATTTTCTCTCATTTTGATTAAATAAGCTACAACTTTTGGAACAACAGTACTCTTCGTTATTCAAATAATTTTTTGGTAATTAAAAAAGTCTCATCAAAAAATGCACATGCCCTCCACCCCTGTGTGTTCTGGTTTAAGATTTCTGATCAATGAAATCTGGTCACTCTATCTATATTTCAGTGGCAAAAGCAGATGGTAATTTGTTTTATGGCCACACACTGATATTTCTGACTTTTCAACGTGTGTCAGATGAGCGGGTCTATAATAGTTCCCTATCTGTCACTCACTCAACGTTGTGTCGATGTAGTGACACTAGGGGTCACTCTTGGGAGCCCCAAACACCTCTGATTTTGAAAAAAGGCCAATGGGTATTGGCGAGTGGAATTTGCATGCCACTTCCCCCGGACATACGGGAATAAAAGGAGCTGGCTCGCAACCACTCATTCAGATTTTCTCTTCGGAGCTGAGTGGTTGTGTTCAGCGAGCTGAATTACTCTGCCGATCCATTCACCTCAAAAAGCTGTTGGATTTACGGCGTATTACAGCGGCTTCTCCCCCTCTTGCACTGGTGAAGTGCAGAGAATGCTCCTGGGTGCTTCAGCAGCTAAAAGAGTATATTCTTCCTACTGAAAGAGTATATTTTCCCTTCTAAAAGAGTGGCATTAACAGAGAGTGTCTTTTGAAAGATGCCTCTCTGTTTGTGTGTATTTCCTGCTTGAGGTCGTTACCTCTCCGCTTCTGATGGCCATGATCACGGTCTTACGTGCTTGGGCACTGCCCACGCAGAGACAGCATTTGTGGACGAGTCATGTTCTCACTGCGAGAGCATGACCATGGCAACGTTGCGGTCACGGTTTTTCCTTTGTTAGAGGGAAAGACCACCCCAGCGTCCCCCCGCCTTGGTCCTTCTACCTACGGGTTTGAGGCCGTGTCGGTTAGCACTGGGGGTGATTTGGGGACCCCAATGTGAGCCACTCCTGCCAGGTAACTCCCCACGGACCTCCCATTCCCCAGTACGCTCGTTTGCCCCGCTGGGATGAGACCGCTGGCTTGTCTCAGGGCGAGTTCGCGATCTCGTTTCGGTGCTCGCGAAGTGGATGAGCTCTCAATTGCAGCATCGGAGAGCGGGCTGTTCAGTCTGACGCTGAGGACTCGACTAGGCTCACACCTTCGGGTGCGGTCGCCCAGTCACAGCCTGATGTGCAGCTAGCAGCCATGCTTGCCCGGGTGGCTGCGTGAAGGGCTGGAGTGGAACCCTCCACCCCCACTGAACCCTCGCAGCCTGACGATTGGTTCCTGGGCCCGGAGCGCCGCTCACGGCCGCGCCCCATTCTGGTCCCTTTCTTCCCGGAGATGCATGAGGAGCCCATGAGGACATGGCGGGCACCTTTCACTGCCTGGACCCGGTCTCTGAGCTCCTCCGCTCTCACTACCCTCGATGGTGGGACTGCCTGGGGGTACTTGGCGATTCCCCAGGTGGATAAGGCGGTTGCGGTGTACCTGTGCCCGCAAAACGCCGCCACCTGGCAGGGCCACCTGAGACCCCCATCCAGCGCCTGTAGGGTTATGTCATCTCTGGCGACTAAGGCCTGCGGTGCCGCTGGACAGGCCACCTCCGCCCTGCACGCCATGGCTCTCCCTGCAAGTGCACCAAGCCAATGCACGAGGGTAGTTCTGACCCAGGATTGATGCAGAAGCTGCGCTCAGCGACCGACCTCGCTCTCTGGGCGACGAAGGTCATGGCGCGGACTCTCGGGCAGGTAATGTCCACCCTGGTGGTCCAGGAGCGCCACCAATGGCTCAACTTGGTCGAGATGTGGGAAGCTGACCAGGTACGGTTCCTTGATGCCCCCGTCTCCCAGGTCAGCCTGTTCTGCGACGCCGTCGGGGACTTCGCCCAACAGTTCTTGGTGGTGAAACAGCAGATGGAGGCTATTCTGCACATCCTGCATCGGCGCGGTTCAAGACCTCGCACCTCGTCTGCTCGTCGCCAAGGGCGTCCTCCTGCCGCAACAACACCGGTTTGGCTGGGGCTTTGGGTCAACTAGGAAAAGTGCAAGCTCTTCCCGGTTCAGATCATCTCTTTTTTCGGCTTGGAGTTGGACTCAATCTCGATGTTGGCGCGCCTCACCGAATGAGCATGCACAGTCGGTGCTGAACTGTCTGAAGGCATTCAGACAGAGGACAGCGGTTCCATTGAAACATTTTCAGAGGCTTCTGGGGCATATGGCATCCTCAGCGGTAGCCACACCACTCGGGTTGATGCATATGAGACCGCTTCAGCACTGGCTTCAGACTCGAGTCCTGAGATGAGCATAGCACCGCGGGACACATTGCGAGGTCATCACTCCGATCTGTCACTGCCTCTTCAGCCCTTGGACCGACCTAGCATTTCTACGGGCAGGGGTTCCCCTAGAGCAGGTCTCCAGGCGTGTCGTGGTTATGATGGACGCCTCCAAGACGGGCTGGGGCACCATATGCAACAGGCATGCAGCCGCCAGCTCTTGGACTGTCCCGCGGCTGCGTTGGCACATCGACTGCCTCGAGTTGTTGGCAGTACTGCTCGCCCTGCGGAGGCTCCGGCCGTTGATCCAGGGCAAGCATGTGTTGCTCTGGATGGACAACATGGCGACGGTAGCGTACATCAACCGCCAAGACGGCCTACACTCCCGTTGCATGTCACAACTCGCTCGCCATCTCCTCCTCTGGAGTCAGCAGCGCCTCAAGTTGCTGCGAGCCACTCATATCCTGGGCGACCTCAACACTGCAGTGGACGTGCTGTCATGACAGGTTACGCTCAGGGGAGAGTGGAGACTCCCCCAGGTGGTCCAGCTGATTTGGAGTCGATTCGGTCGAGCACAGATTGACCTGTTTGCTTCCCGGGAATCCTCCCACCACCCGCTTTGGTATGCCCTGACCGAGGCACCCCTGGCCCCCGGGACTACACAAATATGCATTTCCCCCAGTGAACCTACTTGCACAGGCCCTGTGCAAGGTCAGGGAGGATGGGGAGCAGGTCGTCCTAGTAGCACCCTACTGGCCCACCCAGACATGGTTCTCGGACTTCACGCTCCTCGTGACAGCCCACCCCCCGGCGAATTCCCCTGAGGAAGGACCTTCTTTCTCAGGGACGGGGCACCATCTGGCACCCGAGACCAGACCTCTGGAATCTCCACATCTGGCCCTTGGACGGGAAGCGGAAGACCTAAGTGGCCTACCTGCGGTGGTAGACATAATCACTCAGGCTAGGGCTCCCTCTACGAGGCGCCTGTATGCCTTGAAGTGGCGTCTGTTCGCTAAGTGGTGTTCTTCCCGATGCGAAGACCCCCAGAGATGCGCAGTCGGATCGGTGCTTTCCTTCCTGCAGGAGAGGCTGGAGGGGCGGTTGTCCCCCTCCACCTTGAAGGTGTATGTAGCCGCCATTTCTGCACATCACGATGCAGTAGATGGTAAGTATTTGGGGAAGCATGACTTGATCATCAGGTTCCTGAGAGGCGCTAGGAGGTTGAATCCCTCCAGACCACACCTCTTCCCCTCGTGGGACCTCTCTTTAGTCCTTCAGGGTCTACGGGGAGCTCCCTTCAAGCCCCTGGAGTCAGTTGAGCTTAAGGCACTCTCTTTGAAGACTGCCCTCCTGACTGCGCTCACTTCCATCAAGAGGGTAGGGGACTTGCAGGTGTTCTCTGTCAGCGAAACGTGCCTGGAGTTCGGTCCGGGCTACTCTCACATGATCCGGAGACCCCGACCGGGCTATGTGCCCAAGGTTCCCACGACCCCATTTAGAGATCAGGTGGTGAACCTGCAAGTGCTGCCCCGGGAGGCAGACCCAGCCTCGGCATTGCTGTGTCTGGTGCATGCTTTATGCATCTATTTGGATCGCACGCAGAGCTTTAGCAGTTCCGAGCAGCTCTTTGTCTGCTTTGGCGGACAGCGGAAAGGGAGCGCTGTCTTCAAACAGAGGATCGCCCATTGGGTCATTGACGCCATCATGATGGCATATCATGCTCAGGACGTGCCGTCCCCTGTGGGGCTACAAGCCCACTCTACTAGGAGTGTGGCAGCCTCCTGGGCCCTGACCAATGTCACCTCTTTGGCAGACATCTACAGAGCAGCGGGCTGGGAAACACCCAACACCTTTGCGAGGTTCTATAATCTCTGGGTTGAGCCGGTCTAGTCCCGTGTATTGTCAGGTACAAGCAGGTAAGTTCCGGGACAGCTGGCCAGGTGTACTGCTTGCGCATAGTGCCTTTCCCTTCCCATGAGGTGAAGATGTGCGCTTTTGACTCCAAGTTGTGTTCACAAGTTGTGATCCCTGGATGACTTTCCTCCTTATCCCTGTGGCAGACGAGTTTGTGGAGAAACTCGCTGCCGGCCCATTATATGTGCTAACTAAGCCCTGTACTGGGGTAGGTTCTCCACATGCGCTGGTTCCCCATAGGTGACCCCATGTGATATATCCTCCGCTAAATTGTTTCCCTGTCGGTAAACTGCGTCTTCCTTGGGCAGAGGTTCTTCTGCCCCGGTCACCGTGTTTGTAGAACTCCTCCCCCATTGGGTAGGACCTACCATGGGACTTCTCCACATGACATACTTCCGACAAGACTCGGTAAGACCATGTGACGTATTTCCACTCGAAATGACCCCCCCCCCCCCCCGGGTGGGGTGTGGTCTCTGCGGTGTCTTCCCCTTGGGAGTGACACCCCCCCGATGTAGACACTTATGGCCCCCACCCAGTAAACAAAATTCCACTCTTTTTGGGGAGAAAAAAAGAGGAAAAGAGGCCATGGCTGGGTTAGCCTGTCCCTATTTGTTTAAGTCGACTTTTTCCCAAAGGACCATTTGACACTCATAAGAGCGTTGGGGGAGGTTACGTGACGGCCTGGTGATCTGGCTATGAGGCACACAGCGGTCTGCCCGTCTCACACTGCCAGTCCAAGTAACACAGTTCAGCTTATTGTGGCGTTTCGTATAGGGACCCCTAGTGTCACTACATCGACACAACGTCGAGTGAGTGACAGATAGGAAACGTCCTGGTTACTTTCATAACCTCCCTGATGGAGGGAACGAGACGTTGTGTCCCTCTTGCCACAATACTGAAATACCTGCTGAAATGGCCGGGACCTTGTCTCGGCTCCTCAGCACAAAACCTGAATGAGTGGTTGTGAGCCAGCTCCTTTTATACCCGTATGTCCGGGGGAGTGGCATGCAAATTCCACTCGCCAATTCCCATTGGCCTTTTTTCAAAATCAGAGGTGCTCTCAAGAGTGATCCCTTGTGTCACTACATCAACACAACGTCTCGTTCCCTCCATCAGGGAACGGAGGTTATGAAAGTAATCAGGACGATTTTTGCCTCTTCCACATGAGAGCGATTTCTTTTTTCTCACTTCATCAGAGGTGTACTTCCTTCAATCTCCATCCATCTCTCTCTCTAAAAGCAGTCTATTACAGCCCTGATTAAGGTCTCAGTTCAGTCTTACACCAAACTTGAAGGGGTGTCCTGAGGAACAGAGGTCAATAATCACTCTCATATCATCTCACCTGTGGGTTACACCTGAGACAGAACACTTTCATCTCTGAATTTTCTGACACTTTTATCCCTCTTCTTTGCTGTAATTATTTCTCTCTGTAATGTCACAAGGTAACACTGAACAGTTATTGCAAAGCTTTTCCTCTGAGTATGGATGCGATATATATTCTTAATATATTCACAATTATTTTGCTGGCAACTCACAAGGATGAGAGCATTAAGAAAACAGATGTTTTAATAATGTCTCGATTTAAACTTCACCAGCAACAACTGTGTTAGAGCTGAGATCAGTTCATTTCAGTAAATCAGTTCAAACTGTCCATTTCAATGAATCGATTAATAACTGAATCAATTATTTATTTGCATTATTGAATACTGTATATGTAGGTAAATATTGCTATTTATTCTTATGTATTTTTATGTAGTTTATGTATTTTGGTGCATGTAAATTTTTATTCATAATCAATGACACTATATTTTCACTATATGTAAAGCATAATAATAATGCATTGATGCCATTGAGAGGCATGTGGAGTTACAGCAATTTAAGGGATGAATCCAGTTCATTTGACATCCTATCATTTTATGAATATTTCTATTTCAGACAGGTCTAAGTCATTAGCATGGATAATCTTCTTTTGTGACAGTTGGAAAGTTGCAGAATAATGCATTTCCAGACTTTTTCCCCTCAATTAAAGATTCTTGAATGACAGATTTCAATATGTCGCAGGCCCAGGCTTCTGGGCACCAGGGAAAATAGATTTTTTTGCACCCCTCATGTCGTGATCACAATGTCTGGTGCTCTGGGTCAGTGGCGACTGCAGCTCTATGGCCGGATGCACTGTGCATACCATGAGCGCTCCGACTGACCTGACTCTCAGAATATTTCACCAATCATGTATTTCTGTTGGCTGTTTAAAAGAACTAGCAATGCCCATTTTGCAAATGAATAATTATTTTGAGTCGGTTCTTTTCAGTGAATTGGCAAAATGGTCTGAATCGATTCGTGATGCTCTCTCACTGAATTATTTGGAGCGGTTTCTCACACAGTAAAACAGTATCAGGATATTTACGAATACAGCTCTGGTTACAGTGTAAATTTACCTATGGTCAACTGAAAAAAAAAGGCTGTCTTTTTGAGCGGTAACTTTGAGACAAACTGAACGTGTTTTTCAATAGTTTTCCATGTAAACATTCGCTAGATGGATGTCTTTTGACAATTGCGTCATGTTTCACTGTGTTTTTAGCATCTCTCATGGGAGCGCTGCATTTTTAGATGCTGTGTCAAGTTCTGTGTCAGACTTCTTCAACTGATAAAAAGTCACGTCTCGAGACACCTGCGTTATGCTCTCGTCGTGTTGTGTTTTGCATTTTTAGCGCGAAAACGCATCTGTCTGAATGGGTACTGGAAGAAATGCTTTAGCCAATTGTTACATGAATGCTGCTCATACTCAAGAAAATAAATGCTTATCTTAAAGTCACCAGAACCGAACGCTTTGGTGTTATTTTTTGCAAAACAAACAAATAAAATGTCACGGGGAAGCATGCCCCAGGACGCCCCTAGATATAAGGTTTATTAGGCAGATTTAGAGATCTGCAACCCTACCCCGATGGGACCAGAGAACCCGACAGGTGTTGGGTCGGGTTTAGGTTTGTAATTAATGAAAAAATAAACAGGCCTACCGATCTTGTTTCACGCACGCGCTTTCACTCACAGACACGCACGAACAGACAAGTTAGGGGCCGTTCACACTGAAAGTGTTTTTGCGCACGTCTGTTATGTTTTCCCATTGTTTAAACACTTGCAGGACAAATGTCTTTGACATTTGCACCACATCTCGCTTTCTCTTCAGCGTCTCGCGCAGGACCGGCACTGTTTAAACACCATGTCAAGTTAAAAAAAACTTCACATTTTCAAAAACACATGTTGAGACACATGGTCTCGGGTATGGGTCGGATTTGGGTTTCATTTTAAGGCCCGTGCAGACTTCTAGGCAGATTTCTGTGCATACCCTCAGATTAAATTCTGCAGGCACCCATGCTCTGGGTTCCTTCTGCAGCAGTGTTCATCTATCGAGCCAGAATGATGCTCCACAATTGAATGTGCCCGATATCCACCAGAGTTCAGCAAGGCGTGTTATGATTGGTGGATTAAAAGCTCAGTGTGAGTGGCTAAAATGGTCTTCCTAAAAATTAAAATAAATTCTGAGGGTGGGTGCTTCCTGTTTCAGTTTATGCCTGTAAGTGGGCAGAAGCAGAATGGAAGAGTGGTCTGATTTGCCAAATGGTGGGCGGGGGGAGGGATTGGTAGCAATGGTCCAAAACCCGGTCCCCTCGTGTGTTGAAACTGACATGTTGGTGGTATTTTTGTGCGACTGATTTGAGATTGGCTTTGTTAAAGTCCCCGGTCACAATGACCGCGGCCTCAGGGTTCGCGGTTTCCTGCTTGCTTATAATCCCATACAGTTCCTTGAGTGCCCGGTATGTGTCGGCTTGTGGTGGGATGTACACAGCTGTGATAATGACCGCTGTGAATTCCCTCGGTAGCCAGAATGGTCGACACAGAAGCAGAAAGACTTGATAGAATGTACGTTCCTCTGATCACACCAGGATTTGTTGATCATAAAACAAACACCATAACCTCTGCTTTTACCTGCGAGGTCTTTCGCTCTGTCCGCTCGGTGCACGGAGAACCCCGCGGGTTCGATGGCTGAGTCTGGAATCTCCGAAGACATCCAAGTTTCTGTAAGGCAGATAATGCAGTAGCCCCTCGTCTCTCGTTGGAAAGACATCTGCGCTCTCAGCTCGCAGAGCTTGTTGTCCAGAGACTGATCATTTGCCAGTAGAATACTGGGTAGCAGGGGTCGATTTGCACGACGTCTTACTCTGATGAGAACGCCGGCTCTATTTCCCCTTTTCCTTCTGCATTTTCGCGGCCGGGCTGCCCAGACAGAGGGCTCCGCTGCTGTGTTTGTAAACAGCGGATCAGCATTGAGGAATTTGAAGTCCGGTTTACGGTGTGCAATTACAGAACCAATGTCCAAAAGTGTTTGTCTGTCATAGACAATAAGGCAGACAACATCCAAGACAAAAAAACATAAGAATTGCAAACAAAAACAAAAAACTACAATGTTGTGTCGTAGCTCGCAACACAGCAGCCATAATCGGCGCCATCTTGAGTTCCATCAAGTGTAAGTAATGCGAGTAGTATTTCTATACTGAAAATGCAACAAAAAGAAGTGTACTATGAGTAACTGGATGATGCACTTTTTCAACTGTCAAAATGGAGTGCGGAGTTACCGGCTGCAATGGTGATCTGCAAAACAATTGTAAGTAATGTAGAATAAGACAACTAGTGAAACTTCTGTGAAGACAGCACCTTATAAAAGTTAAAGAGTTAAACACTTTACCATCATACCATGCTGTGTGAATATGTATATTATTGAGATATAAGTGTTGAACTGAGGGTTGATAGCGCACTAAAGCTAGCGGCAACACAATGCTTGGGTTTGAAACAGCCCACCCAAATTAGACCCAGGCCCACCCAGAATATTAGAGATTATTCTTTGACTTCAAATATATATTTATAAAATAGAAGAAAAAAAATATTCAAATATTCTGATTTCTGAAAGTGTGAAAGAACTGTTTGATTGCGCCGCTTCTCTGTAGTTAAGGAAGATTTGGTTAAAAACTTACATAAACTTACAATGTACAGATAACTGACATGTCTGAAAAATTAGCAAAGACCCAAAAGTGTTTTAATCCCTGCTCTCTGTAGTGTTATGGATTTTACATGACCACTTCAGCAAACTTTGTTATTTTTATGCTGGTGTGTTAAGTGAATTTATGCAGAGGCCAATTGAAAAAAAAATGGTCTATTATTTTTCTTTTTGTGTGTTCTGTACAAATTAATTTAATTTTACCAGAGTATGGGGAAAATATGTATTTTTGTTTTAAAATTACATCTCTAGTTTTACATTTGAGTGATGTCATTGCCAGTTACCATCTGGTTTTCCAATCACATCCTGCTCTAGCTCAGAACGGCCTGAGACTTGAGCGAGACAGGTATGCTGTCACCACTGATATATAAATAGAACTGGATCACTGATGCAATGTTAAACTGCCAGCAGGAGGTGAAGCCACCAGAAGTGTTTGAGCGGCCATCTTAGTATGCCCAACCTCTCATAGAGCATCTATGAATGATAGGAGAAAACACCCCCGTTTCACCATCTCCGACCTGCGGATATGACAGTTGCATTTCTCCCTCTAGTGACAATCATGTTTAATGTTTGATTTGCTTGTTATGGATAATATTCATTACAAGTGAGAAGATATATGCAGATCGCGATGTCAGAGCATTCACCTGGTCAGTGGTCCAGGTGTTCACTGGTGTTCAGGGACAGTCTATCACTGCAGCACAACAATCACACTGCGATTCAAACGGGAGACTGCTCCATAGAGAGAGAACGCTCACGGCATTCGAACGGGCAAGCCCAGCAAGCAATCGAATGGGAAAATGAGAATGAGAGTTGGTATGCGTTGCGTTCGAAAGGGAGGGCTCACACTGCGATTCGAACGGGAGACTGCTCTATAGAGAGAGAGAGAGAGATCGCTCACGGCATTCGAACGGATATGCCCAGCAAGCGGTCGAATGGGGAAAGTGAGCACTAGTTGGCTCGCGTTGTGTTCGAAAGGGAGCGCTCACACTGCGATTCAAATGGGAGACTGCTCCATAGAGAGAGAACGCTCACGGCATTCGAACGGGTAAGCCCAGCTAGCAATCGAATGGGGAAAATGAGAACGAGAGTTGGTTTGCGCTGCATTCGAAAGGGAGGGCTCACACTGTGATTCGAATGGGAGACTGCTCTATAGAGAGAGATCGCTCACGGCATTCGAACAGGTAAGCCCAGCAAGCAATCGAATGGGGAAAATGAAAACAAGAGGAATGGGGCTTGTAAGTAAGTGAGTATTTTTTATTTCTATAGCACCTTTCTAGAACAGACGTCACAAAGTGCTTAACATCCACAATATAAAAACACGGAAGCATAAAAAAATAAAATAAAAAAAAGACAAAACAAACAAATTAGACAAAAGCAATTTTAAACAAGTGGGTTTTTAGCTGCTTTTTAAAAATGACCACAGAGTCCACAGATCTTAAATCCAGTGGGAGATCATTCCACAATTTGGGAGCAACAACCTCAAAAGCACAGTCATCTTTAGTCTTTAGTCTAGAGCGAGGAACAGCTAACAAGACCTGTTCCGAAGATCTCAGATTCCTGCTGGAGTTATAAGGTTGCAACAACTGTTTTATATAAGCAGGAGCTTGACCATGCAATGCTCTAAATACCATCACAATAATTTTAAATTGAATTCTAAATTTAACTGTGAGTCAATGTAAAGAAATTAAAATTGGTGTCACATGTGATCTCTTTGATGACTTAGTTAAAAGTTTGGCAGCAGCATTTTGAACCATTTGTAATCGTTTCAAGGATGCATTATTAAGACAAGTAAAAAGAGAATTGCAATAATCAAGGCGAGAGGAAATGAATGCATGTATAATCATCTCCATCTCTACTGTGGACACAATTGGCCTTAATTTAGCAATATTTCTCAACTGATAAAAACAAGTACGGACAAGCGAATTTACATGCTGATCAAGACTCAAGGTCTGTCCCATATAAACACCTACATTTCGAAGGGTAGGCTTCACAAAATGAGAAGAAGGACCAAGAGTTTCCATCACCTTTGGGAGAACACCAGCGGGAGCAGAAATAAGAACTTCTGTTTTTCGGCATTTAACTGCAAGTAGTTCCCTATCTGTCACTCACTCGACGTTGGTGTCGATGTAGTGACACTAGGAGTCACTCTTGGGAGCCCGAGACACCTCTGGTCTTTGATAAAAGGCCAATGAAAATTGGCGAGTGGTATTTGCATGCCACTCCCCCGAACATACGGGTATAAAAGGAGCTGGTATGCAACCACTCATTCAGATTTTCTCTTCGGAGCCGAACGGTCATGCTCGCTGAGCTGAATACTACTGTTCATTCACCTGCTGGATCTGACGGCGCATTTCAGTGGCTTCTCCCTCCTCTGCACTGGTGCACTGCAGAGAACGCCCCTGGGCGCTTCGGCAGAAAAACTAGAGAGTATATTTTCTGAAAGAGCATTTTTCCCCTCTAAAAGAATAAATATATTTCTCTAAAAGAGCGCACACACGGAATGTCTTTTTAAAGACGCGTCTTTTTAAAGATGCTTTTCCGATTGTGTGTTATTCCTGGTTGTGCTCGTTATCTCTCGCCTTCTAACGGTCACGATCACTGTCTTTTGTGTCTGGGCACTGCTCACGCGGAGACAGCGTTCGTGGATGGTCACGTTCTCATTGCGAGAATATGTCCATGGCAACATTGCGGTCGCGGCTCGCCTTCGTAAGAAAGCGAGCCACCCCAGAGGCTCCCGCCTCGGTCCTTTTACCCACGGGTTTGAGGCCAGCGCGGCTAGCACTGGGGGCAATTTGGGGACCCCAATGGGACCGCCTCCGCCGGGTATCCCCCCGCGGACCTCCCATTCCCCAGCACACTCGTCTGCCCCGATCGGGCTTCCGGGTGAGTCCACCGGCTCGTCTCACGGCGAGTTCGACCTCTTATTTGGAGCCCGCAAAAGTGATGAGCTCTCGAGCGCAGCATCAGAGAGCGGGCTCGTCCAGTCGGAAGCCTCAGCTGGGCTCCTCCCTTCGGGGTCGATCGCCTGTCACAGGCTGACGCGGAGATGACGACATGCTTTCCCGGACAGCCGCGAGCGTCGGTTAGAGTGGATTTCACCACTCTTCCCTGAACCCTCGCGGCTCTGTGATTGGTTCCTGGGCTCACGGCGCCGCTCAAAGCCACGCCCTGCCCTGTTCCTTTCTTCCCGGAAGTGCATGAAGAGCTGACAAGGTCGTGGGAGGCACCTTTTACTGCCCGGTCCCGATCTTTTCAGCTTCCCCGCTCTCACTACCCTCGATGGTGGGGTGGCCAAGGGTTATTCGGCAATCCCTCAGTGGATAAAGGCACTCGCGGTGCACCTATGCCCGCAGAGCGCCGCCACCTGGCGCGGGTGCCCAAAGCCCCCATCCAAGGCCTGTAGGTTTACGTCGTCTCTGATGTTCAAAGCCTACGGCGCTGCTGGACAAGCCACCTCCGCCCTGCACACCATGGCTCTCCTGCAAGTCCGCCAAGGCGCTAAAGGAACTGCACGAGGGTAGTTCCGCCCCGGGATTGATGCAGGAACTGCTCTCGGCAACCGACCTCGCTCTCCGAGCGACGGAGGTCACGGCACAGTCTCTCGGGCGGACGATGGCCACACTAGTGGTCCAGGAGCGCCACCTTTGGCTCAACCTGGTCGAGATGGGTGAGGCCGACAGGACACGATTCCTTGCTGCCCCCATTTCCCAGGCGGGCCTATTCGGTGACACCGTCGAGGAATTTGCCCAGCAGTTCTCGATGGTAGAGCAGTAGATGGATGCTAGCCGGCTTATCCTGCCCCGGCGTGGCTCAAGATCCCGCACCCCATCTACTCATCGCCGAGGGCGTCCCCCTCCGGTGACTGCACCGGCTCCGCCGCAGCCCGCCCCTCCGGCCCGGCCCTGGCGTGGAGCCCACCACAGGAAGCCGACGCCACCCATCTCACAGCCGGCACCGAAGAACCCACAGAGGTCTTCGAAGCGCCCCTGAGACGGGCGACCCAGGGACAATGAAACCCACTGCTCTGGAGCTGGTAAGCAGATCTTCATCTTTTTGTTACCTTTTGCATTTAATTGCGCTGCATGCCTAAGTGGCTGCAGTACTCAAGAGCTCCGCAAGAGTGGTTTCCTTGTTCCCTGGGTCACATATCAGGTGTGTACGGCTGGCATCACGACCACCGTCCACCACTCCATTTGGCAGGTTGGCGCTCCAGCGGCGGTCTCCCGCCCTGAGCGCCCAGCTGTGGCACAAATCCGCCCCCGATGTGACAGTCTCCACGGGTCATGAGGACAGGCCTCTTCCTCCCCCGTCCCAGGCTGTTCCGGGGGTGGTCACAAGGAGCCAGGTAAGTGCTTCGATGTTCTCGGACTCAGCACGGCCACGATGTGGTGTGGCACCTCGAGCTCCACCCCGCTGCGAGGCCCCACCCGCCGGTACATCCGATGATGTTGTCCCTTTGGTCCCCCTTGCGCGGAACTTGGACGCATGGCTTGTGCTTTCCAGTCCGTCATGAGGGCTGGTCCGGACCGTCCGACTCGGCTGCGCGATTCACTTCGCCGGGCATCCGCCCAGGTCCAGCGGTGTCCACTTCACCTTGGTGAAAGTCGGAAACGCTGCTACCTTGCGTGGAGATCCCTACCCTCCTACGGAAGGACGCGATAGAACCTGTCCCTCCAGCCGAGATGAAGAAGGGGTTTTACAGCCCCTACTTCATTGTACCGAAAAGAGGCGGTGGGTTGCGGCCAATCTTGGACCTGTAAGTACTGAACCGGGCCTTACACAGACTCCCGTTCAAGATGCTGACGCAAAGACGCATTCTAGCGAGCGTCCGGCATCAAGATTGGTTCGCGGCGGTAGACCCGAAGGATGCGTACTTTCACGTCTCAATCCTTCCTCGACACAGACCCTTCCTGCGGTTCGCGTTCGAGGGTCAGGCGTATCAGTACAAAGTCCTCCCTTTCGGCCTGTCCCTGTCTCCTCGTGTCTTTACGAAGATCACAGAGGCTGCCCTTGCCCCGTTAAGGGAGGTGGGCATTCGCATTCTCAACTATCTCGATGACTGGCTAATCTTAGCTCACTCTCGAGACGGGTTATGCGCACACAGGGACCTGGTGCTCTCACACCTCAGCCGACTAGGGCTTCGGGTCAGCTGGGAAAAGAGCAAGCTCCTCCCGGTTCAGAGCATCTCTTTTCTCGGTTTGGAGTTGGACTCAGTCTCCTTGACGGCGCACCTTACGAACGAGCGCGCCCAGTCAGTGCTGGCCTGTTTGAAAGCGTTCAAACAGAAAACAGCGGTTCCACTGAAACTTTTTCAGAGGCTCCTGGGGCATATGGCATCCTCGGCGGTGGCCACCCCGCTCGGGTTGATGCATATGAGGCCGCTTCAGCACTGGCTCCAGACTCGAGTCCCGAGACGGGCATGGCGCCACGGGACACACCGCGGGCCATTACGCCGGTCTGTCACCATCTTTTCAGCCCTTGGACCGACCTCTCGTTTCCACGAGCAGGTGTTCTGCTAGAACTGGTCTCCAGGCGCGTCGTGGTCACGACAGACGCCTCCAAAACGGGCTGGGGCACTGTTGGCAAAGGGCACGCAGCCGCCGGCCTCTAGACGGGTCCGCGGCTGCGTTGGCACATCAACTGCCTCGAGTTACTGGCAATTCTGCTCGCCCTGTGGAGGTTCCGGCCGTTGATCCAAGGCAAGCACGTGCTAGTTCAGACAGACAGCACGGCAGTGGTAGCATATGTCAACCGCCAAGGCGGTCTGCGCTCCCGCTGTATGTCATAACTCGCCTGCCGTCTCCTCCAACGGAGTTAGCAGCACCAAGTCGCTGCAAGACACACACACCCCGGCCAACCTCAACACTTCGGCGGACACGCCGTAACAACAGGTTACCCTCAAGGGAGAGTGGAGACTCCACCTTCAGGTGGTCCAGCTGATTTGGAGTCGATTCTGTCAGGCACAGGTGCACCTGTTCGCCTCCCAAGAATCCTCCCACTGCCCGCTCTGGTATGCCCTCACCGAGGCCTTCCTCAGCATAGACGCGCTGGCACACAGCTGGTCCCCTGGCATTTGCAAATATGCGTTTTCCCCCAGTGAGCCTGCTCGCACAGACCCTGTGCAAGGTCAGGGAGGACGAGGAGAAGGTTGTCCTGGTAAGCACCCTACTGGCCTGCCCAGACGTGGTGCTCGGACCTCACGCTCCTCGTGACAGCTCCCCCCGGGCAAATTCCCCTGAGGAAGGCCCTTCTTTCTCAGGGAAGGGGCACCATCCGGCACCCGCGCTCAGACCTCTGGAATCTCCATGTCTGGCCCCTGGACGGGACGCGAAAGACCTAAGCTGTCTCCCACCTGCGGTGGTAGACACGTTCACTCAGGCTAGGGCTCCCTCTACGAGGCGCCTGTATGCCTTTTAAGTGGCGTCTGTTCGCTAAGTGGTGTTCTTCCCGTCAGGAAGACCCCCAGAGGTGCGCAGTCAGATCAGTGCTTTCCTTTCTGCAAGAGAGGTTGGAAGGGAGGCTGTCCCCTTCCACCTTGAAGGTGTACGTTGCTGCCATAGCAGCACACCATGACGCAGTCGACGGTAAGTCCTTAGGGAAGCATGATCTGATCATCAGGTTCCTAAGAGGCGCCAGGAGGCTGAATCCCTCCAGGCCACACCTTGTTCCCTCATCGGACCTCTGTAGTTTTTCAGGGTCTACAGAGAGCCCCCTTTGAGCTTTGCAGTCAGCCGGGCTTAAGGCACTCTCCTTGAAGACTGCCCTCCTGACTGCGCTCACTTCCATCAAGAGGGTAGGTGACCTGCAAGCGTTCTCTGTCAGCGAAATGTGCCTGGAGTTCGGTCCGGGCTATTCTCACGTGATCCTGAGACCCCCGACCGGGCTATGTGCCCAAGGTTCCCACCACTCCTTTTAGGGACCAGGTGGTGAACCTGCAAGCGCTGCCCCAGGAGGAGGCAGACCCAGCTCTGGCGTTGCTGTGTCCGGTGCGCGCTTTACGCATCTATTTGGATCGCACGCAGAGCTTTAGAATCTCTGAGCAGCTCTTTGTCTGCTTTGGTGCACAGCGGAAAGGAAGCGCTGTCTCCAAGCAGAGGATCGCCCACTGGCTCATTGACGCCATAACTATGGCATGTCTCACCCAAAACATGCCGCCCCCGGTAGGGCTATGAGCCCATTCTACCCGTGGTGTAGCGGCTTCTTGGGCCCTGGCCAGAGGTGCCTCTCTAACAGACATTTGCAGAGCAGCGGGCTGGGCAACACCCAACACCTTTGCAAGGTTCTACAACCTCCGGGTGGAACCGGATTCGTCCCAGGTAGTGGCACGCAACACAAGCGGATAAGCCCGGGATAGCCGGCCGGGTGTATCGCTTGCACATAGCGCCTTCCACCTCCTTTTGAGCTGAAGATGTGCGCTGTTAATTCCCAGTAGTGTTCACAAAAGTTGTTCCCTGGTTGACTTCCTCCGAGCCCTGTGGCAGTCGAGTTTTCGGAGAGACTCGCTGCCGGCCCAGTACACGCGCTAACTAAGAGCCCGGTTCTGGGGTAGGTGCTCCGCATGTGGCGGTTCCCTGTAAGGCTAACCCCATGCGATCTATATCTTCCGCTAGTTCGTTTCCCTACTGGCAAACTGCGTCTTCCTTGGGCAGAGCCCCTCAGTCTCCATGTTGTAGTAACTCCTCCCCCATTGGGCAGGATCTACCTTGAAGGCTCTCCACATGGTTGGAAAGACCATGTGATGTATTCTTCCACTTAAATATCCCCCCCTCTCTTGGGGCGAGGTGTGGTCTCCGCGGTGTCCTCCCCTTGGGAGGGACACCCCCCGACTAGACCTGGCGGCCCAGTCAGATAATCCCCCTTCTTTTTTAGGGAGTGGAAAAAGGGAAGGGGAAAGAGGCCACGACTGGGTTAAGCCTGTCTCTATCTCTGGGTAGTCGACTTGTCCCCAAAAAGGGCCGTTCGACACTCATAACTGTTGGGGGAGGTTACGTGTCGACCTGGTGCGCTGGCTATGAGGCACACAGCAAGTCTGCCCACCAGACACCGCCAGTTCACGTAACACAGTTCAGCCTTGTGGCGTTTTGTATAGGGACCCCTAGTGTCACTACATCGACACCAACGTCGAGTGAGTGACAGATAGGGAACGTCATGGTTACTGGTGTAACCTCCGTTCCCTGATGGAGGGAACGAGACGTTGGTCACTCCTGCCACAACGCTGAACTTCCCGCTGAAATGGCCGGACCTTATATCGGCTCCTCAGCGTAAAACCTGAATGAGTGGTTGCATACCAGCTCCTTTTATACCCGTATGTTCGGGGGAGTGGCATGCAAATACCACTCGCCAATTTTCATTGGCCTTTTATCAAAGACCAGAGGTGTCTCGGGCTCCCAAGAGTGACCCCTAGTGTCACTACATCGACACCAACGTCTCGTTCCCTCCATCAGGGAACGGAGGTTACACCAGTAACCATGACGTTTTCAGCCATCCAATCTTTTATAGAGTTTATGCAATTTAGAAGAATAGACAATTTAGTAATTTCATGTTGCTTAAAATAAATATATAGATGAATATCATCTACATAACAGTGATAACAGACATGCTGAAATGTACTTATTAATTGCCCTAAAGGCAACAAATATAATGCAAAAAGCAATGGGGCCAAAACAGAGCCCTGGGGAACACCACAGGACACAGATGCTATTGATGAGACATAATTTTGAACTCTGACTGAAAAAGACCTGTCTGATAAGTATGACGAGAACCACTTCAAGGCTGTTCCAGAGATACCAACACCTTTTTGAAGCCTTTCAACTAATAAACAGTGATCGACAGTGTCAAAAGCAGCTGTAAAATCTAAAAGAATCAGTACAGAACATTTACCTGCATCACCTAGCATTAACAGATCATTTGAAACTCTAAGGAGAGCAGTTTCAGTAGAGTGCAACCGACGGAAACCAGACTGAAATTTGTCAAACACATTATAGGCATCCAAAACAGCTGTAAGTTGATTAGCAACCACTTTTTCCAAAACCTTAGCCATAAATGGCAACTTAGAAATAGGCCTGTAGTTTTGGGGCAGAGATGGATCAAGATTTGTTTTTTTAAGAAGTGGTTGAACAACAGCTTGTTTGAAATAAATTGGAACATAACCAGATATCAGTGAATTATTAATTATAGAGAGCACGCAGGGACCAATAGTGTCAATTAAATTTTTTAACAGAGCAGTGGGTATCACATCAAGAGGACTGGAAGAAATTTTCATAGAGCTAACCAGTTTGGTAAGATCTTCTAATGTTATAGGAGAAAAATTCTCCAGGATCATTGGCCTGGAGATACAAGGTATTTGAAGGGAATGAGAAGGAATATGTTATCTCATATATTGTTTATCTTACTCATGAAAAAAGAAAGTAAACTGTTGCACTCATCATCTGAAATTTTTTTAACAGCAGGTGAAGAGAGACAATGTTAAAATTAACAGAATTTTGGGATTGTGTCTGCTACTAGATTTAAGATTGGAGAAGTATTTAATTCTGGCATCCTGAACCATACTATTGAAATCCATTAATAGTTCTTTTAAATGCTGATAGTGAATTAGTAAATGAGTAGATTTCCACAAACGCTCAGTTTTACGACAAATCCGTTTAAAAGAACGAATATTATCGTTCATCCAGGGAGTGGAATTGATCGAAGGAGTTTTTTTTCGTTTGCAGGGGTAGCCTCACTCAATAGACTACCCATAGATAGGGACTGCTATCTCCTGTAATGCTAGCTGCAGCTGCTGAGAAGCAAAGACAAAAAGGCTTTGGCGGAAGCATGGTAAAAAAGCTGCTGCGGCAGTAGAGTAAAGTGGGCCTTCTGCAGTAGTGGAGTTTAAAGCACTCCTGCGGCAGTGGATTGAGTATTTGGGGGCATAGTGAAGGAGCTCCTGTGGGAGCGCTGCTGTGTTTCCATTGTTGTAGATGCACTTCTATGAAAGTATGGAACTTAGACATTGAAACCGCCTGTGGAGAAAATATTAACAACTGTGTACACACAATTGGTATGGGTGGGGCACTGTTGCTGTGGTATCGAGTAGGGCACAAAAGACTTCATTAGATTTATTAACACCTGTAATGGAAGCAAAGGTTAGTTTGTACTTACCTGTAGTGGAGCAAATGATTAGTTAGGAATATGTAAATTTATTACCTTTATATACGTCTGTAAGGGAAGCAAAAGGTTAGTTATGGAAAACGTGTCAATTACGTTCATATGCAGCTTTGAGGAAAGCAAAAAATTTAGTTAAAAATACAACTTTATTACATTTGTCATGGCGGGGCACTGTTGCTGCGGTATTATGTAGGGCACAAAAAACTTCATTAGAATCATCAACACCTGTAAGGGAAGCAAATTTTAGTTTGTACTTACCTGTAAGGGGAGCAAATATTAGTTAGGAATATTTACATTTATATACGTCTGTAAGGGAAGCAGAAGGTTAGATATGGAAAACGTGTCAATTACGTTTAAATGCAGCTTTAAGGGAAGCAAAAGGTTAGTTAAGAATACAACTTTATTATGTTTGTCATGGTAGGGCACTGCTGCAGCAGTATCAAAATGCGAAAGGGGTGATGCTGTGGCATAATTGAGAGTATCCAGGCAATGCTGCGGCATTATCGAGTGTGGGCGGGCACTGTGGCTGCAGTATCAAATAGGGCACACATAGTTTGTCACATTTAGGCACACCTTATTGTGTGTCGGGCTCATTTCGACCATGAGCAAAGGAAATGCCAATGCCACGGTTAATGGGAAAAGCTAAGAGCTCTTAAGATTACTGCACCACCACTGCACTCAAAAAGGACGGGAGAGCCCACGGAATGAATGACATGAAATCTCACACTGCATTCCAATGGGAGAGCCCACCCTGTGATTTGAACGGGAGAGCCTGCATTGCGGTCGAATGGGAGGGCCCACACTGCGATTCGAACGGGAGAGCCTGCGACCAATGCACTGAGGCTCACACTGCATTTGAACGGGAGAGCCCACACTGCAATTCGATGGGAAAGCCTGCATAGCGTTCAAACGGGAGGGCCCACACTGCATTAGAATGGTGGGTGGCGCAGAGTAAAGAACCTTGCTGAATAGCGGTTTGTGATGGGTATATATTTATGAGCTGTGCCCCTCGAGTTTTAATAAGAGGAAACATAAGAGGAAACAGGAAACATGATTGCAGTGTTGTGGGAGATTTAGTGGCAAGGGCTGAAAGTTTCCGCAGTTGCGGCACCTGGAAAAACACATTTGCGCTGCTTTGCGGTGTGGTGGAAGTTTGTCGCATGGTCCGAAGTACACCGCAGTTGCGGCACCTGTACATCATGTTTGCGCTGTTTGTGGTGTGGTGGGAGTTTGTCGCATGGTCCAAAGGACACCGCAGTTGCGGCACCTGTACAGCACGTTTGCGCTGTTTGCGGTGTGGTGGGAATTTGTCGCAGGGTCGAAGGACACCGCAATTGCAGCACCTGTACAGCACATTTGCGCTGCTTTGTGGTGTTGTGGGGGTTTATTGCATGACCCAAAAGACGCCGCAGTTGTGGCACGTGTACAGCACATTTGTGCTGCTTAGGGATGTTTTGAGCCGAAGGCAGAAGTACCGTAGTTGTGCTTTCTTAACTAAAATGGTTGCCATATTTGGCTCCTCTGTAGGTAATAGTGAAGTCTTGGAAAGACACCTAGATAGAGAAAGTGAGAGGTAAACCTGCGTACAATCCAGTGACAGGAATTTAAATGGGCTGTCGCAGAGACCAGCTGGAAGTAATATTGGCGAGACCCTGCGGAAGGCGCAATTTCAGGCGTTGCTGTAGAAAAGACAAAATAATAATATTTAGGTGAAACTTTAGAAAAAATGTGCTAGGGAATACAGTACATCTTCATAAACAATGTGAAAAAATAGCATAAAATGATCTGAGAAATAAGAGCTTTGGCTCTGTACTGCATACAGATATGCATGGACTTGCAATCATCACTGAAGGTTTAACTTTAGGCCATTCGCTCTTTAGAAGTATAACTGTCATCTGTAGTACAGTATACTTCTTGCATAGGAAATGCATCGCATAGCAATAGTTGTGAATTATCTAGGAATGCATTGAGTTGCAGCTTTGCACTGCATACAGAAATGCAGGAGATATGTGCTGGGATATACAGTACATCTTAATAAACAATGTGAAAAAACAGCAAAAAATGATCTGAGAAATAAGAGCTTTGGCTCTGAAATGCATGCAGATATGTATGGACTTGCAATCATCACTGAAGGATTGACTTGAGGCCATTCACTCCTAGGAGTATAACTGTCGTCTGTAGTACAATATACATCTTGCATTGGAAATGCATCGCATAAAAATAGGTGTGAATTATCTAGAAATGTGTTGAGTTGCAGCTCTGCGCTGCATACAGAAATGCAAGAGAAATGTGCTGGGAAATATAGTATGTCTTAATAAACAATGTGAAAAACAGCATAAAATGATATGAGAAATAAGAGCTTTGGCTCTGTACTGCATGCAGATATGCAGGAGAAATGGACTTGCAATCATTACTGAAGGATACGCTTGTGGCCATTCGCTCCTTAGGAGTATGACTGCCCCCTGCTGTACAATACACATCAATATATGTCAATAATGCTGAGAGGAAGTGAGACAGGTTGCAGAATGATTATGAATGAGTTGGAATGAATGATCCGCCTCATGCAGAGCCGAATTCGGCTCGTGTCTGTTCGGACAGAGGCCGTGTATAACTGCAGTGTGCTGTGGAATGGCCAGAGCGAGTGCTGCGCGGCAGCGAACTTGCGTTAAAATGTCTGTGTTGGTTTGAAAATAATTTGTCATTAGATTATCAGTCGATTGAAGGGAGTTCTGTGTTGCATGATGCCCCTGTGTTCAGAATGAAATAAATCACGCTCCGAAGGGCACACTGAAGGGAGAAACCATTGTGATATTCATGTTAGAAGATGACGAAGAATCGCTGAATAGAGCACGCCCTCTAAACAAGCTGTGGCATGGTAATGAGGATGACAGGCATCACCTGTACAGCAGAACCTGATTAAAAATGCTGGGGGTTGAAATGGTGATTGGATTGAATAGTTAATCTTTGTTTCTTCAGCTTTCAAATAAAATTGAATTCTAATGGCATGAAGCCGGAACGGCGGCCATTTGCGGAGGCAGCTGGCACTGCTTTCTGGGTGGAAAGTGAAGTGAAAGTTTAGATAAGAGATCTCATATGAGCAGTTGTAGAAAGCTGTTTCACATTTTTTAAGTGCAGGAGCAGCCAGTTTGCAGCAGCAACTTCGCGCTATAAACTGCTTCGTCTAATGGAGCATAGAAAGACAGACAGGGTAAAATATATACAGGTGCATCTCAATAAATTAGAATGTCGTGGAAAAGTTCATTTATTTCAGTAATTCAACTCAAATTGTGAAACTCGTGTATTAAATAAATTCAGTGCACACAGACTGAAGTAGTTTAAGTCTTTGGTTCTTTTAATTGTGATGATTTTGGCTCGCATTTAACAAAAACCCACCAATTCACTATCTCAAAAAATTAGAATATGGTGACATGCCAATCAGCTAATCAACTCAAAACACCTGCAAAGGTTTCCTGAGCCTTCAAAATGGTCTCTCAGTTTGGTTCACTAGGCTACACAATCATGGGGAAGACTGCTGATCTGACAGTTGTCCAGAAGACAATCATTGACACCCTTCACAAGGAGGGTAAGCCACAAACATTCATTGCAAAAGAAGCTGGCTGTTCACAGAGTGCTGTATCCAAGCATGTTAACAGAAAGTTGAGTGGAAGGAAAAAGTGTGGAAGAAAAAGATGCACAACCAACCGAGAGAACCGCAGCCTTATGAGAATTGTCAAGCAAAATCGATTCAAGAATTTGGGTGAACTTCACAAGGAATGGACTGAGGCTGGGGTCAAGGCATCAAGAGCCACCACACACAGACGTGTCAAGGAATTTGGATACAGTTGTCATATTCCTCTTGTTAAGCCACTCCTGAACCACAGACAACATCAGAGGTGTCTTACCTGGGCTAAGGAGAAGAGCAAGTTTTGTATTTCATTTCGAAACCAAGGTCCTAGAGTCTGGAGGAAGGGTGGAGAAGCTCATAGCCCAAGTTGCTTGAAGTCCAGTGTTAAGTTTCCACAGTCTGTGATGATTTGGGGTGCAATGTCATCTGCTGGTGTTCATGCTTCCTTCTGCTGACCAGCTTTTTAAGATGCTGATTTCATTTTCCAGCAGGATTTGGCACCTGCCCACACTGCCAAAAGCACCAAAAGTTGGTTAAATGACCATGGTGTTGGTGTGCTTGACTGGCCAGCAAACTCACCAGACCTGAACCCCATAGAGAATCTATGGGGTATTGTCAAGAGGGAAATGAGAAACAAGAGACCAAAAAATGCAGATGAGCTGAAGGCCACTGTCAAAGAAACCTGGGCTTCCATACCACCTCAGCAGTGCCACAAACTGATCACCTCCATGCCACGCTGAATTGAGGCAGTAATTAAAGCAAAAGGAGCCCCTACCAAGTATTGAGTACATATACAGTAAATTAACATACTTTCCTGAAGGCCAACAATTCATTAAAAATGTTTTTTTTTATTGGTCTTATGATGTATTCTAATTTTTTGAGATAGTGAATTGGTGGGTTTTTGTTAAATGTGAGCCAAAATCATCACAATTAAAAGAACCAAAGACTTAAACTACTATTTAATACACGAGTTTCACAATTTGAGTTGAATTATTGAAATAAATGAACTTTTCCACGACATTCTAATTTATTGAGATGCACCTGTATATATAATGTATGCAGGGAAGTTGCATACGATGATCCGTCTGCCTGGGTCTGTTCGTGGGAAATGGGCGGGGCCGAATGCCGGAAAGACTCTCATGTCAGGAGAGTTGTCACAGGAAGCAGGTAAGCAGCAGCTTATATACTCCTGCTTGTGGGCTGTGATTTGTCAGATTAAAATTAACACGCTCCTCCCGAACCTTTGTTAATTAACTCCATTTTAATTCATTGTCCTCCAGTCGAACCCGTATCAGTTTAATTTTAACCAGCTTTGCTTTGCGTGCCTTCCTCAATCTGAGCGCCCGCTGCATGTGATAGAGGGAGAGAGAGCGCACTCTCTTATTCAAGTGACTGCAAGAACAAGGCACTTTTTGATCAAAACATAAAACAAGTAACTCTGAACAAACACTTCAATGATCACAATAAATAAGTCTGAAAATGTCTGTTTGTATCTTACCTCAGTTTCAGTGAACTTGTTAACATTCAGCTGACCTGTTCACTGATGAAGTGGATTAAGTGTTTTAATGCTGGATTGTGTTCATGTATGATTTATTGTCGTTAGCTTTAAGTATATTTGAAGTTTTGTGTTAATGAGCTGTAGCGCCATATTAAACGTGGGTTTGCGTTATTCAAATGGTTTTAAAAACTGTTAAAATTGGCGGATTACGTTACAGAAAATATCATGCAGTTTATTTAGCACAAGTGTGTGTTATTTTTATACCAGAAATGTGTTTGTAGTCGTATGTGTATTTGAATACTTGATTCGATTGCAGCTACTATGTTAATGGGGGCAGGGATTCATTTTTTCAGACAAGACAGAGAGACCACAGAACTGAGGGTGTGTGTGTGATTAATTCCTGCCCTGTTCTTGAATAAACTGCAGGTATGTCAATGTTTATCAAATATATTACCACTATAGGATCATATGATGATGGAATTCAGATTGAGATGTACTTTACCTTATTTTCCTTCAGTGTAATATTTTATATAATTTCATTTTATTGGCATTGAATATATATATATATATATATATATATATATATATATATATATATATATATATATATATATATTGTAAGGTATTCTGTTAGATTAATTCTAATAAACCTAATATTTAATTAAACCTAAATATCGTATGCAGTGTTGTTTTAAAAACAAGATAAATCAAATTGATCTTGTTTTAAGGATTTTTAGATATTTTTTACAGGAAAACAAAACAAAAATTATTATCAAGAATACGATTTTTGCCCTAATATCAAAGGTCTTACTAGAAAAAAAGGAATTATGATCTAACGTGAATTTTCTTGATAAAAAAAATATGAACGTACCTGGTAACATATGTAAAATGGCTAGAAATAGCATTTTAGCTTAGTGTAAAGCTGACAATTTACACAAGGTTTATTTCTATTTCTTCTGCTCCAAACTTACTTCAAACTTACTTCTCTGTCTGCTCGTATGAATGTAACACATCATAAGAAAGTGTTTCACCGCTGTTCAAATGCACTTTGGATCGCATCATTTATATGTATAAATGTTTTCCATCTTAAAGGACTAAATATTAAATGAAACAAATGACAATAAAATGCAAAGTAATCTCTTCAGTAATCAAAATACTTTTTGAATGTATCTTTATTCTAAATACCAATTATTTAAATTGTAACTGTAGTGGAATACAGTTACTTATATTTTGTATTTTTAAATACATATTCCCATTACATGTATTTCTTTACTCCCCAACCCTGTATAGATAGATAGATAGATAGATAGATAGATATGTATTTCAATATATATACATACATATGTATTTTAATATTTGATGTTATATATTAGATATTTTATTGAATATTGTCTTTGTGCGAATTAATGTGTAAATTTGTGATATTTGTTTTGTGTAAAATAATTAAAAAGCGACATTGTTTATGGGAAAAGATTTTTATTGACAAATGTTAATCAGAACGGCCTGAGACTTGAGACAGATAAAGAGACCACAGAACTGAGGGTGTGCGCATGTGATAGCTTGCCTGTCTCTTTCCTTATTTCCACTTCTATTCTCACCTTCGAGAAGTGTGAATTGGACAGACAACCACAACACCTATTCTTCCAGAAGGCTTTAAACTCTTCCTAAAATAGTTTCCCACAGAGATGATCAAACCAGGGGATGCTGGCCCACTTGAGATTGGGCTACCTGTCTTTTTGTGATAGCTTCATCTATTTTTGTGATATCTTCATCCTTTTTTTATGTAGCTATTAATACACCCTGATGAAAAAGTCAACAGACCCATCCAGAACCTTTATTTATCGTCACTTGACCAAGGCTGGTGGAATCCCTCAGGAAACTTGTATTGCTCATAGGTTGCTCTTTTACATGCAAATGTAATCTGGGCCTAATGGGTACTCCACAAATAACCCGGATGGGGTCAGCTGGGCCAATGCAGTGGCCTGGAGCCCAAAGATGGTTCCTGGGGGCCCAGACTTGCCACCTTCCTTCATTCAGGAGGCTTAATGGAATTCTCAAATTGTGTTTCATTTTAGTATCAACTTTGTTGACTTTGTTTCTTTTAAAAATGCTATAGGAAAAATGTAAACAGACACATTTTTGTCATGGGTAAGAAATACAGAGCTGTAAAATGAAAGTGGATTGCTTAGTTTAGGTGATTTGGGCTTTGGAGAATTTGATGAGGAGTGTCTGAGGTTATATTGAAGACTTGGTATCTTGGTAAATGTGAGGACAGTGTGAGACATTGTTAAGATCACTTCTGAAACTCTACATGAGACATATGTGAGAGTACTGGGGTCTTTTTCTCAAGGAACAAATGTGAGAAGCAGAAGACTTAAGTTACTTAATCCTCGCCGGTGGCCCTGCAGAGGAAAAAAAAAACATCTGAATATTAATAACTACAGTCTTGACCAACACAATATAGGTATCGTTTTAAAGCTGTACTTTACAATGCATGTAGGCATTATGACCAAAACTGAACAAATGCTTTGAAATTTGCAGACAAATCAGAAGTTTTCCTTTTTGATAATATATTTATAATTTTACACTGTACATATTATTGTAATCAGTAAAAACATCAAACTGGTCAAATAGCCATATGTCATATGTCGTTGAAAAGCTCTCAAAGAGTAGAATACAACCACAATATTTGTTTTACTCATGGACAAAAATTTAGAGAGTAATAGCTAAGTACATGTCTTTGACATTCATGTTACATGTAAACAGGTGTTGTTTATAGGCTGCGTTTTCACTTATAACTTCACAAAAAACAAACTACAACACAAAATATCACATACCATTACATACCATCATTAGATAATCCACACGAAGCACAATGTGCACACAGCACATAATGTGCTATCTGGGTAAAACACGTTAGCTTTCCAGGATTAAATGACTTAATCAGAAATGATGTAGTATGTTGTCCAGCATCATGGAAAGCTAAACCAATTGTATTATTCAGATCGCTGCCACCAGAGGTGGAAATCATCCAGATATGGGCAGAGAGGATCGTTCACACTAATTACATATGACCACTTGGAGATAGCGCCAAGTACATGACAGACTCAATGATGGCTCAAATGACACAATTGAGAGCTTGTTAAAGCTTTTCGGAACTACCTTATTTACACCCTGAGATATATAATGTCAAATCAGAAAAATTAGAAAAAAGTAAATTTTTGGCTCAAGTTTTTCTTGTGATTTTCAGCAGGTTTCTTCGGCTGAGAGTCTCATAAAAAATGTTTTTTTTTTTTATTTTTTTTTTTAAGTTTTATTTAAAGTAATACCAAACAAATGACCCTATTCTTTTTTTTTTTGTTTTTTACTTTTTTTTTTTTTGTTTTTTTAGAGTTATAAACTTTAATTTTGGGCATGCCACTGAAACAGTAAATCTTTAAACAGCACCTTCAGAGCTTAAAGGGTTAAAGTCTCAATTAGCTCTCCATTTAATCTCATTGCAGTCTAGGAGAAACAATTGAGATATTAAAAAGATCTAATTTGCAATGTTTTCACACAATGTCATCATAGACTCCTGCATGAACTTGCAGGTATATATAAATGGCAATTCACCTGATAAACTAATTGGTCACTCCTTGTGGGGTATGAACATTTACATTTGGCAGACACTTTTATTCATAGTGACTTACAGTGCCAATCCCCCTTGGCAAATGCAAGTGCCTTGCTCAAGGACACAATGGTGGTGGCTGTGTGGATCGAACCTTCTGCTTACTAATTCTGTGCTTTAGCCCACTTCGCCTTGAGCCTTATCCACTACACTTAACCACTACACCACATCGCCCGCAATGTGCATGACTGTGCAGCAGCAACCCTCCCTCAAACAAACACTACCCTCTTTTCCTTGGATATTAGATGTGTTAAATGCTTTTGACTGTGTCGGGCATTGCGCATTTGCTTCTCTTAATCGGCTGCAGGAATATGTACATATATTACCATAATCAATGACCTAGCTGCATTATGAGGTCTGAATTCTGAGTTTCATTATAGTTAAACATGCGGCAGTGCTCTTAATGTGCCCAGACAGTCATGGTGTTGTTTTATGGACATACATGGTAATATATGTACTGATAAACAGTGTGTGTATTTGTGCATCTATGTGTGTGTGGATCTCAATGTACATGACTGCATGTGTGTTGGATGACTCTAATCTGAAAGTGTTTAAACAGACACTCCTAAACACCCTCACGGCACACAAACCCATAGTGGCAAGTTCATACACAGCTGAAATATAGCTTGCCATGTTTACAAAGACAGGCAAATAAATTAGTTGAACTGAGGGAGTGATTGTGCATGCTCTTGTTTGATGCTTTTTCTAGTAATAATTTGTAAATAAATTATAGATCAAGTACATATTGTGGTATGCAACAGAACCAGATATGTAACCTGTAGAGATTTCACTAACATTTGTTATAAAGACAATTTTGAATGACTGTCAAAGGTGCAATGCAGAGGTTTCTGAAACAGTCATGTGACTTCTAACTTCCTGTCACTTCCAGCATATGTATTTAACTGGAATTGACCTGTACAGCTGTACACAGGAGGATTTTGTGATAAGATCTCAGTGTTTAGGGAATAATATCAGACACTCAGCACACCAGTTTAAATATCCAGTGGCACATTCATTTAAGAATTCTACCAGTCTGTTTAAACTTGATGATTTTCCTCATATATTGCAAAAATCTAATATTTCTTATGAGAAACAGTGTCATTCTCTGGTGAATTATAACCCCAGCTTGATGACCATAAGTTGCATTCATTAAATGGATTTCCATATTCATATTTTACTATCTCATTGTTATCTATTGCATATTGTATTGAGGAAAGTTCAAATTCTAAAGGCTTGTTCATTTTCTTTTTCTTTTTTTTTCTTTTTTGTTACATTTCATAAAGTCATCAATATATGTACAGGATGTATTGTCTTATTATATCTCACTAGTGTTTTATTGCATCTATATTCTGTGTGTGACATTTATACAGAGTGGGACATTGGGGTGCATTAGCAGCCAGACAATAACACTGTATATTACTCAAAATGTACCACATTTATATTACAATACACTATTTACACAAGTCAAGATACACAGTATATAGTACAATAAATGCACAAAATTGGAAACGTAAACATTTTGATAAGAGTAAACATTATTTTACAACACAAAATGTCCAACAATCGCAAACAGTGTCTATTGCACATGTATTATAACAGGAATATTTGTGAAAGCCAAAGCCAGATGTAATTATAAAATTCTTAAATTGGCAATAGTCTGCTTTACTGTTAATAGACCTGATGGAAAGGACATTCAACCCATCTGTCACCAGCACCCATCAGGAATGTAACCAGTTTGCAGCAAACTACTTCAAAGACTTTTATTCACTTACATGGATAATAACAGCCATGTAAGTTAAATTATGTATAACAACTAGTTCTACAGAGATTTAGAAATACAATAGGAATACAAAAAACAAAACATTGTGAGACAAATGAGTCTGAGAAATGGATGCTGTTGTGTATATATACAGATTCTTCTGATTCATTATGAAGAAAATTAAAGCAACAGATATGAAACAGCTATAAAGGAATAGAACTTGTGATAAGGTGCATATCAGACACATTCTGTTTTATGAGAAGTGGATGTATACATTGTGAGGTGTTTCAGGGGATGTGGAGACGGCTGTTAAGAGGTGTGTGTGTGTGTGTGTGTGTGTGTGTGTGTGTGTGTGTGTGTGTGCTATGTCTCTGTACCTTCCTGGGGAGTGGAAGACAGTTGATGGTAATGAAGTAAGAGAGGAGGAGAACAGGAGAGAGCAGTGCTGACACTTATTACTGCAAGTGAGAACCACAACGGTGAAACCCACACAAACACTCTCTCACCTTCAAAACCCTTGAGTTGTGTATTTACACTTATCTTAACTAGTCACGTTCACATGCAAATGTATTTCCTGTAACAAATTAAGTAATCAGCACAGTGTTAAGACACTGATAACACACACACACACACACATGTTGGTGCGGCTATCCTTATGACTCTCCATAGACATAATGATTTTTATACTGTACAAACTATAGATTCTATACCCTACCCCTAAACCTAACCCTCACAAAAAACGTTCTGCATTTTTACATTTTTTTTTTTTTTTTTAAGCTATTTGTAATATGGGGACACTAGAAATGTCCTAATAAACAACATTTATAGCATAATACCCTTGTAATTACCAGTTTTTAACCTAAAAAATGTCCTCGTAAACCACCCAAACCCGCCCACACACACACACACACACACACACACACACACAAGGTTTATGCCTTTGTCTGCCAGCTTGGCGCTCATGGCATGCTATTTGTGAAGAGGGCTGCAACAATTGCTTGTCTCTCTGAAGGGTGTGTATGTGTGTTAGTGAGAGAGATGTATGTGATTAAGGGTGTACTCACACTAGGCGATCTGTACCGTGCCCGAGCACATTTGACCCCCAAAGTCCAGTTCGTTTAACTAGTGTGATCGCACCGTACCGTGCCCGGGCATGGTACGCTGAACCGTGCCTTGGCCCACTTGAAGAGGTGGGTTTGGGCATGGTTCTGTTGGCTCAGGCACGGTACGCATCTATTGTGATCACTAACCATGACCAAGCACGGAACTCAAAACATGATGTCAATGATGCGACTGGGCAAAGGGATCACTTTGGTCTACGGCAGAGGTGCAGTATTTACTGGGAATTTGGGCAGATGAGAGTATACAGGAACAACTGGATACAACACACAAGAACAAACAAGAACTCCAAGATATTTGGTAAAAATCGTGGATACCAAAGGAACATTGAGCAATGACCTGACAAGCTGGAAAAACTGCGGGTTCAGTATCTGAAGGTACGGAATGCACTCCATAAATCTGGCAGCTCGTCGGATGAAAAGGATAAATTTCAGTGGTACAATGCTGTCAACAATTAGGCATGTGAGAGGGCCGTGTGTCACTGCACCCCAAACGACTCAAGCCACAAAGTAAGTAATGTTACAATGACGGATTCCATTGTGCTCTGCGAGAGCGCTTTTCTTCCTGTTTTGTTCAAAGCAGAAAGTTGCATCGTAATGACGTAAGCTTGCTCAGGTCCGGAACGTTAAGTGCAATGCGAGTGCAGGCCAGCAGAGGAGTGGGAAGGGGGGACAATCATGCTTGGGTACGGTACAAGGCAATCGGGCCTAGTGTGAGTACACCCTAACAGCTAAAATAACACCTTGTAGAGACACTGATCTGATAGAGGCATACTGTATAACACGATCAGCATGCCAGCATTGTGTGAGTAGAAGATCCACCACACTTTTGCTTAATCTGTAGCCAAAGTCAAGTTTATTATCAGAATAAAGATTTATTGACATGACTGTCAACATTTACAATATTGGCAAAGCATATACAGTATTTATATTGTTGTGAAAAAGACAATAAACAAAATAGATAGGACTACATAAGAAATATGGGAAATGAAGGGTAAAATAAAAGAAAGAGACAAGGTAAAAAATACAACTACATACAACTGCATACAAATGGTGAAAAGGAGGCACAAATTACAAACAAAACAACCTTGAAGTGATTGGAGCTGCTCAGAATGCTCTTTAAACCCCTTCATAAAGGGCAGATTGGACAAACTATGTACATAACTGAAAACTTTTCACTTTATGTGCCAGTGAAAGTAGCACACAGCCATCTTGAAAATTTTGTCTTGTAACTTCCGGTCTAGCATTTGCTATATAGATATCTATGGTATTTTAAAGTGTTCAGGGTATGTCATAACAACTGGAAGCAGAGGGGGGAGATTTTAAAACAAGAGTACTTTATTCATAAAACTGCAGTCACCTTCACACTGTGGACGGACTGACATACATCTGTGCTCATGAAACTCCAAGAGACAACACAAAGTCATTGAAAATACCTCTGCACAACACCTCTGACCATCTCCTTATGTCATTCATTCAACGCGTTATAGTTAAGGTGAGCAGATTTTGAGTGTTAAACTGGGATGGGGGAAGGAGTGTGCCACTATATTTATATACACATATACATGTGAAAGTTTATGTTTTATTTTATATTCCATTTACAACCATTTTAATAATAAGCCTTATTAAATTTAAGCCTTTTAAAAATGTGGGGTGACAAATAAATTATAAAATGTACAAATGTAAATTCCTTTAATGTCACAAGTAAACTTGCCTGTGAAATAATACAAGCTGTCACTGTTCAAAATTTCATATCATCTAAACATTTTAACACTTTATTAACAAGTTGAAACCTAAAAATTAAGTAAAATTAGATGTGTAACAATTAAACGCTTGTATCTTGAAAAAGTGCAGTGTGTCATAGCTGTCCATATGTGATCTGCCAGGTCCAGTGTGTGAGTGCTGGAAAAACTAATATTTACAGTGACAGCAAACACCTCAGTAGCATTTTCACGTAGTAAAGGGGTGATAGTAGGTTCAATACAAACAGGAAGTTAGATGACAAAAGCCGGAAGAGTGGAATGCTGAAAAGGGACAGGACTGAATAAGGTGGATATTTCCATAATATCTCTGTGAAATTCTTAATCACTCATGCAACTTTAGGCATACTGTCACATAATGTATTGCAATGGCTGCAATGCATTTCTTTTTCGATATTGGATTGTGGTTGCTGGCTCTCTGGTCTGAGAGAGATACATGGAATGGTTTGAAATTTGTCAAAGTCAGTCTCTCAAGTGCTGTTAAATTTTGTCATCATGAAGGAGAACATTCACCTCGCTCAAAACCTCACTTTAGTCACCTGCTTTAGTCAAAATATCCTACCAGATCCAGACATAATGATACATTCTCGTTTCTATATCCAAAGGTTCCAAAGAAATATATGATTGTTTAATGATCTCAGGAAGATGGGCTGGAAGAATTCAGAGTTTAAAGTGTTTTAATTGTTTATTTGTTTTTTGATATTTTTTCAAATTTGTTTCTAAACATGTTGTTAAAAAATACATCTGCATTTAATTATATGAATACCTAATATACACTGGCATGTGTATTAAGGTCAGTATTAGGTCAGTAATGGCAAAAAAAGAAACAGATTTCTCTAGAAACTCATCAGTCAATCATTGTTTTGAAGAATGAAGGCTATACAATGCTTGAAATTGCCAAAAAAAAAAAAAAAAAAAAAAAAAGATTTCATACAAAGGTGAACACTACAGTTTTCAAAGACAAAATTGAATGCCACTTTGGTGAATAAAAGTAACAATTTCTTTCCATAAGAGCAAAATCTGTACATTATTCCAAACTTTTGTCCGCCAGTGAACATCTATCTATCTATCTATCTATCTATCTATCTATCTATCTCTCTGTCTATCTGTCTATCTGTCTGTCTGTCTGTCTGTCACTTTCTCTCTCTTTCTCTCTCTCACTCTCTCTCTCTCTCTCTCTCTCTCTCACTCACACACACACATGCACACACACTTTTTTAATTTAATCAGGTGCTAAATCTGCTTATTTCAGTATAATGAACTTTAATTAATTCATTTAACACTCTCCTGACAAAAGTCACATACATTCATTTTCATAGCCTTTGAATTAGAACTGAAATATTAAATAGATAATTAGTGAGCTCAGTAGATCAGCCTGAGACTCATTGTACAGTAAGTGACAGGAGTAGGAGGGCAAATAATATGGGGATGTTATTTCCCTGCAATGTTAGCATAATGAAAGTGGGTTTACACTGACAAAACATTAATAATAACTGCACATACATTATGTACATATGCATTACACATATACAGTATACATACAGCACCTAGCTTTCTTTTTGGTAGTATCAGTAAGACATAAGTGGTTGTTTAAGGGAGTTTTCTTACTCCCAGTCTGTGTACTGGGAGTGTGGCCGCTCCAGGTGCGGAGAGTTTAGAATTTCTGACAAGACGCCATGGGGTGAAAATTGATACTACTGCAAGCGTAGAGGAGTGTGGTATGTGTAGTTGTTGGACATGAAAATGTTCTATCAGCGTTGCGGATGAATAACGCTAATGTTCTGTTTGTTAAGATGATTGATTTAGCGAACTTGTTAGTTGAGAGTGGTGTATAGATTGGTGGTATTTTTACATCAGTAATCCCTCTTTCTACTCCTTCCAAAAGAGTAATATTGTCTAACGTGCCGCCATTTATTATGAACGAGGTTCTTGTCGGAATGCTTTCTAGGTATGGGAAAATGGTCTCTTCAATAAAGATGATTCCAACTGTAAGCAAGTCAACTTTATTAAAACATGTGGTGTCTTTCAGACTATACTATGTGTATATGGTCTTGAAAAAAAATGTGGACAAACTTGATCTGACCCTTAATTTTAGTCATGAAGGTTTCAATTATGTGATCTATGCCACAACAAACACAATGAAATGTTTTGGATGTGGTGAAAATGGACATCTTGTGCGTGCTTGTCCAAGAAGTGCGAATAATCAAAATAAAACTGCATTAATGGTTACTTCTGAAAATGTAGCTGAAGTGCGGAACGACATTGCCACAAATGATGAAGAGATGCCAGGCCCAAGCAGGGCTCCATTTGTTACAAAAAATTTGAAGAATAGTTCTCAGCTTCCAACAGGAAAAATGGCTGAAAAAGAAGGAAAAGTTTGTGGCTGGGGGGGAAGAAGTCAGAAGTGCTTTGAGAACGGAAAAAGAAGCATGTGAGTCAGATAAGTCGGAGGGTAGTTACAGTGAAGATGAGGCTATGAAAAATGAGATGGCGAAACCAGAAGTTGAGGGTTCTGAGTTGGGAGATTAAGAATGTTTTCTTAAAACTCCCCAAAAAAGGAAATTGCTGGGATGTCATACTGACAAACAAGCAAAAAGAATGGATGGTAATTGTGAGAACCAGACTGATGTAGAGAGTGAAAATGATATGTCAGAATGTAGCGATAATGCTAGTTTACCCTAAAGTGGTTTCTCTAGCCGAACGTATACTGTTGAAAAAATAAAATCCTTCATGAAAGTGACAAAAAATATGAGGAAGGTAAAGGTAGAGGAATATTTCCCTGACATAATGCAGTTCATTGAAAAAGTAAAGGTTTTCAGAAATGAAAACTGTTTCACTGATCAGGAGGGTTACCGTCTTAAGAAAATTCTTACGAAGTTAAGTAATTAGTCAAGAGTTTTCTGCAAAATCAACAAGAATGGATAACATTGTATATCCTTTTTATTTTATTTTTAATGGGGGAAATAAGTCTTGCTTCCTTAAATGTTAATGGAGAGAGGGATTATAAGAAGAGAGCTCAAGTATTTGAGACAATGAAGTATGAGAAAATGTATGTGATGTTTGTGCAGGAGACCCATAGTAATATATCAAATGCTACAGAATGGGCTAAAGAATTTGATGGTTTAGCGATTTTAAGTCATCATACTTCATTAAGTGGTGGAGTTGGAGTTTTATTTTCTAAGAATTTTATTCCATATTCCTATAATATAGAAGAAGTAATTAAAGGAAGGGTATTGAAGATAAAAGCTTCATTTGAAAATACCTCTTTTGTGTTTGTCTGTGTATACGCTCCAACTATGGCATTAGAAAGAATAATTTGACTGACGAGTTTTTAATTGTGGGAGGAGATTTTAATTGTACTGAAAATGGCATAGACAGAAATCATGTCGAGCCACACATGCAATCATGAAAGAAGTTAATTCAGTTGATGAAGTCTCATAGTATTATTGATACAGTATAAGGAGAAATTTCCATGGCACGCAGAGACAATATACTTGGGCTCATGCTTATGAAAACCACTTATCAATGGCAAGGCTTGGTAGATTTTATGGTTTTAAGCATCAGCTAAGTATGTTTAGGGAATGCTCAATAATCCCAGTAAGTTTCTCTGACCATAGTTTGGTAAAATGTGTTGTGGCAAAAAATCATATAAAATCAAAAAGTGCCTATTGGCATTTTAATAATAATTTATTGTGTGATTCTTGTTTTGGAGAAGTTTTTAAAGAGTTCTGGAAAAATGCCAAAGCTATGAAATCTTCTTTCTTGACATTGCAGCAGTGGTGGGATTTTATGAAAGTACAAATCAAACAGTTGTGTCAGCAATATACTCGCAATGCTACAAGAGACATACACGAGTCAATGAGTGTGTTGGAAGAAGATTTAATGAGGTTATAAAGGCTTGCAGACTCCACAAAAGATGTCACTTTTTTAGAAAACATTAAAAAGAAAAATAATCTATTAGCTGATATATTAAGTTTGACAACACAAGGTGCAATAATTAGATCCCGGTTTCAAAGTGCCGATTTAATGGATGCTCTTTCAAAATTATTTTTTAACCTGGAAAAGTAGAATGGACAGAAAAAGTTTTGATCAACAGAAGGCTTTCGACAGAGTTGAACATAATTATTTATGGAGTGTTTTAGAAGCCTTTGGATTCAATTCTGATTTTATTTCTATGGTAAAAGTTATGTATTGTGGTGTTGAGAGTATATTAAAGATTAATGGTGACTTATGCTCTCCGTTTAGGGTGTATAGGGGTGTAAGACAAGGCTGTGCACTGTCAGGCATGTTGTATACCTTAGCCATAGAACCCTTGTTAAATAAACTAAGAGCTAATGTGCATGGACTGTGTATGCCAAATTGTAATAATACTTTTAAAACATCAGCTTACGCTGATGATGTTTTTGTTTTAATCAGTAATCTAATGATGTCAGTGTGATGTTGAAGATTTTAGATGATTTTAGAACACTGTCTTCTGCAAAGGTGAACTGGAAAAAAGTGAAGCCATATTAGTTGGAAAATGGTTAAAAGCTGAACCAAGGCTTCCTGATGGGTTAAAATGGACCAGAGATGGATTCAAATATCTAAGAGTTTTTTTGGAGATGAAAATGTTGTGAAAAATAATTTTGAAGGTACTATTGTAAAAGTAAAAGGACAACTGGATAAGTGGAGGTTTTTACTTCCTAAAATGTCTTATAAAGGACATATCTTGATTATTAATAATCTGGTAGCCTCTGCACTTTGGCACCCCTTAGCCTGCATAGATCCCCCAGTTGAAATATTAATGAAGATCTAGTCGATTTTAATTGACTTTTTCTGGGACAGACTGCATTGGGTACCAAAACGTGTTTTGTACCTGTCTAAAGATGAAAGGGGACTTGGTCTGATACACCTGCAGAGCAGAATGGCTGCGTTTCGTCTGCAATATATACAAAGACTTTTAAGGTGCTCTGAAGAGTCAAGTTGGATGGGTGCTGCCTGTGCAATTCTTCGAAGTATTGAAGGATTAGAACTGGATATAGCTTTATTCTGGTTGGATCCTCAAAGACTAAAACTACGTGATTCTCCAGTCTTTTATTGCAACTTGTTTAAAGTCTGGTCTTTATTTAAAACAAGCAGGGAAAGCAATGTATCTTCCCTGTTTTGGTTACTACAAGAACCATTGGTCATTGGCTCACGATTGGACTTATCTCGTGAGATGTCATTTGCTATACCGAAAAGGACTTTGTGTAATGCCAAGTTAACAACAATCGGACACTTACATCAAATAGCGGGTTCTGCTTTTAAAGATATGAATGCAATTGCTTAACATTTAGGTATCAAATCATACCGAATAGTGACAAAGCAAAGCAATTGAAAAATGGAAATCAGCCCTCACTGGAGAAGAAAAAGAACTGTTGGATCAATATTCAAAGGGGTCTATTAATCCTGATTGTAAAGACCCTTTTCCGAATTTGAGTCTATCTCCCAGTTTGGGTGAGTGCAATAGCATGTTGTTAGATTATAAAGAGTTAATAATTGTGGGTCTAAATTTAGCACTTGGTAAAGATATGTATAAGAGTTTTGTAAAAGCATTTAATAAAAAATCTTTGAATAACAAGTGCGATACACCATGGCGAAATGTACTAAATCTTGATGGAAATGAAAAACCTGAATGGAGAGCGTTATATAAATCACCATTAGTTAAAAAAGCTGGGGATTTACAGTGGAGAGTGTTGCATGGTGCCATTGCAGTCAATGCTTTTGTTTCATTGATAAATTCTGACATTACTGAAGGTTGTCCTTTTTGCTTACAAAAAGAGACTATTTTTCATGCGTTTATGCATTGTGAAAGGTTAAAACCTTTATTTAATATCTTGAAGAAGTTTTTTTTATTTCTTTTGATGTAATTTTTTCGATGAAAGTGTTTATTTGTGGTTTTAAATATGTGAAAAAACATTGTCAGAAGTCTCAATTGTTGAATTTCCTGTTAGGTCAAGCAAAAATGGCAATATATACCACAAGGAAAGAGAAAATTGAACAAAATGTTTTAACTAGTATAGAAGCTGTTTTTGTAAAATTAGTAAAATCTAGAATTTTGATTAATTATCATTATTATAGATTAATGCATGACCTTTTATCTTTTGAGGCAATTTGGTGCTTAAATGGGATCATTTGTGAAATTGTTCAAGAAGAGTTGTTCTTCCCCTTTTGGTTAGGATGACTTTATTGTTGTTTAAAATGGGTTTTGTTTAATAATTTTGTGTTACTGGTTTGTGATATGTAAATATTTGTAATAAAAAGAGTTTTTGAAAATCAAATCAAAAATCTCTCTCTCTCTCTCTCTCTCTCTTTCTGTGTGTGTGTGTGTGTGTGTGTGTGTGTGTGTGTGTGTGTGTGTGTGTGTGCGCGCATGTGTGTGTGTGTGTGTGTGTGTGTGATAAGACATACTGCAATAACTGTGGTGGGATAAATGGTTTCTGTATTTCTGTATTTGAGAGAGAGGGAGAGAGGGAGAAAAAATGAAAGCATGATAAAGTGAGAACTACTCTAGCTTAGCACCTGAGAATTCAAATGCCTATCTTTAATTATTCCTTTCCCGTTTTTTCCCATTCCATTAGTCCAGTCCGTCTGTCTATATAAACACTCTGACTCTAATGCCTCCCCTTCCTCTATACGTGGAGGAGTAAATGATGTGCTTAAGCGAGGCATTCTGCCTTTGTAACATGCTAACAGACTGAAACCAGCCCTGATGCATTATTCATCACAATACTCTACCTTTTCATTTAGAGTAAAATACATTTTTCCCCATGATATGAGGCCATTTGTGTCTAGGATCATCTGAAATCAAAGATGGTCTCCTATAGCATCAGAAGGACTTTTAGATGCCAAACTTGACCCCTATAGCAATAGAATGATTGAAGACATCAAACTAAAGTGTTGAATGGAAAGCACCAGAGGAACAGAGAACAATAAGATTGATTTTTAACTTTCTAATTGGTCAAGAAATTCCTCTTTTTATTTAATTGTGTTTTCCATTTTGGCCCCTGACTCTGCTTCTGTGAAAACTCACAGACAGAATTTCACTTATTTTTGTTCTTTATTGAAAGTGGCACATATTACAGAGTGAAGAAATTTTTGTCAGCTTCACAATTTTGGTTTTTAAGATCTGTCTAGCTTCATTTTCAACAAGAAAGGAGAGAAAGGCATGGAAATAAAGAAAGGGAAAATGGGGGAAAAGAAAGAAGGAGAAAGAGAGAATTCATAGGGGATGAGACATGCTTTGAAGAAGGGAATTAAGGCAAAAAAATAAACCAGGACTGGATAGAGAGAGTTGCCATGGTGTTTTGAAGAGGGCACTCAGGCTATTTTTTCACACTCTACCTGGCTAAGCTGAAAGGATCTTTTTCACAATGGACAATGGAGAGAATCAGCTGTTTTCTTTGTGTGTATGTATATGTGAGTGTCTAGAGAGACCGAGAGAGAGACAGAGAGAGAGAGTGAGAAAGAGAGAGAAAAGAAGACAGCGCCATCTAATGAAGGATCCATTATGATCTAGCTCCAGAGTTTTGTCACATCCACAAATACAATGGAATTCTTATGCCATATGTTATTTTTAGCATCTTCAACTCACAGTTAAACTAAATTTAATTTGGTAATATCGGGGTAAAAATTTGTGGTCCAAGAAAGATACCCATCACATGACTGACAAGAAGTTTTGAATGTCAAAGCCTGCACAGCAGTGTTGTAGTTAAGACCAGCTAAACCGAGTCCAGGCTGCGACCAGAGTAAGTTGAATCTGTGTCAAGACCGAGACCAGAAGAGGCAGAGTCTGGGACAAGACTCATACTTTATATTCCTAATGCAATCTTAATGAATTTGTTAAATGTACAGTGTAAACAACTAAATTGACACTGCTCATATATCAAATATATCTCATATTACTTTCTTAAGCTTATGTTGGTTATTGTGCAAGATACATCTTCTGGATGCGCTGGGATGCATAATCAGTGATGTAACCCGGGGTCTTCAGGTGTTTTGGGTCTTTCAACATCAGACACCCTCACCCATCTTCCAACATCAGACACCCTCGCCCCGCCCACGAATCAGCCCTCTTAATCTAAAGCCACCTTGTGGCTTTCTTAGTGGCTTTGGTCACAGATTGAATGGCCCTATTTTTTGCAGCACCCATGATGCCCAACAGGTTAAGGGCTCTGCAGAGTGAGCATCCTGCAAAGCCCCTACAGCCTACTTCAATTGACTCACAGTGTGTCCTCCAGCCTCTGCCCCAGCACATCTCCAACAGTTCCTGGTATTTTGCGTGCTTCCTCTCATTGACCTCTTTAATGCGCTCTTCCCAGTGCACTGTGAGTTCCAATATGATCAGTTGCTTGGTGGACTCAGAGATAATGATCATGTCTGGCTGGAGTGATGTTGACACAATGTGCTCAGGAAACTTCAGCTGCTTACCCAGATCAACCTCAAGCTGTCAATCAGAGGCTGTGTGGAGGAGGTCTGACCTTGATTTTAGTTGTGGATGGAGTTTCTCTACAGTTTTGACGAAGGTGATAAACTTTTTTGGGGCATGATGGCGTTTGCTGTGCTAAAGGCAGCGGCTATACTCTCTGCAACTGCTTTGAGCAACTGGTCATGGCGCCAATGATAGAGACCTTCCCCAAAGGCTTTTGGGAAGCTGCTGAGGAGATGCTCTGGGGAACCCCTTCCAGGGCAAAGAGGGCAGGAGGGTGTCTCATTTTTTCCCCATATGTGAAAGTTTGCCGGGTTTGGTAGGGCGTTATAAACTGTTTGGCCAAGGAACTGGACATGATAAAGGTGTGACTGCATGATGTTAGCCCAGGTAATCCTGCATTGCAGTGCACTCTCCCACACTGTCTATGCCCTCTGCTGCCAGAGCCCCACCATCCTACTTGCTTGATCTTCCTCCATGCCTGTTCCGACATCCTGGATCAAATGGTGTCGCTCTCTGCCCTGGGCCTTTCCAAATCCCGAGCCCACTCTGCCTGTTTCCACTGTCCCCACCAGTGCCCTTTGCCTCAGCTGTGCCACAGGAGTTTGGGCAGGATGGAATGATGATAGATCCAAGCTATGAATCTACCTGGCAGGTCTGACTTGTGAATCTTGCTGAGCCAGGCTTTGAGTTCTCTGTTGGTCTTCTGAGTGGCAGCAGAGTCTTTCAGAGTGGAGTCAAAGAGCTTCCCCAGGCCCAAGTTGCTATGTGATGGATGGAATGGCAGTCTCAGATTGCGAAAAGTGGAATTGGTCAGCCACCTTCTCCTTGTTCAGAACCATGGATCTTGACTTGGTGGGTTTGAAACTCATCCTTGCCCAGGTGATAAGTTTCTTGAGCCCTTGGAGTATCCATCTGCTTCCTGGAACAGATGTGGTCATGATGGTAAGGTCATCAATAAAAGCTTTTACCTGGGGTTGTCACACACCAGACTTGGATTGAGGACCTCTGCACTCTACCTCAGTTGACTTGGCCATCATATTCATGGCTAGGGGAAACAGGATGACAGAGTTGGTACAGCCTGTTCTTATACCTTTCTCAAGCCGATGCCAGTCTGAAGTTTCTGACCCAGAAGTGACCCTCAGCCTGAAGTTGTTATAATAGTCCAGGATAAGGTCTTTGATTTTACTAGGAACATGGTGGCTGTGTAACGCAAGCTCAATCAGCCTGTGTGGTATAGACCCGTAGACGTTCAATAAGATCTCCTTTGTATCCGTGGGCTCCTCTGATGAGCCCACACTTCTGCACTGAGGGGTCGATGTAGTTGTTTTTGAGGATAAACTCTGTCAGTCTTCTGGAGACCATGCTGAAAAACGTCTTTCCCTCTAAACTCATCATCGAGATTGACCAAAACTGGTTGATGTTTGGGGATCCAGACTCCCTCAGCACACCTCCACTGGTCAGCCACTCTCTCTCTATGCCATATCACTTTCAAGACCTTCCACAGGTCTCGAAGTTCTGCAAATCTCTTGTATATGATGTAAGGTACACCACCAGGGCCTGGAGCAGAAGCTGCACATGCTGCTTTGAAGACCTCCCTGACCAACGTTAGATTTGGCTCTCTCAGGTTGAATTCTGTTGTTGGGAGGGTTGGACTGATGGGAGCTTTATTGGGTTCAAGGTCCTGTTCTTTTGCCCGATTCATCAGGGTGTCATGCAGGAAGCGGTTAAATTCGTCTGCTGAGCAAGTGAGCTGACCGCTGGGCTTGTCCCCAAGCAGCTGGTGAAACGAAAGGGGTTTGCAATGAACGCATTTTGATTCCTGTGCCACTCTGCCCTGCAGAGAGTCATGAGCCTCAAGATGTCCCATATATCGGCTAATGCTTCTTTCTCCTCTTTAGCGTATACTGTATACCGCCTTCTGAGTGTCCAAAGCTACTTCTGCAGTTGATGTATTTTATTGGCCCTGTGGTTCATGGTGTGGGTGGTTGGCTTGGGGTCACTCTTCTTGACATGGTGTGACCCCAATCTTTTGTAGGCATAACTGACAATGATGGCAGTCATTGTCTGGAGTCGATTGTCTACATCTCCTTGGCTGTGGCTTGAATGAGGTTGCTCACGTCTCTGTCAAAGTGCAGCCATTCACTACGATTCCTGGCTGGGGGTTTCTTTATCTGTTGCTCTGGTGCATGGAGGGACTAGGCTCAAGGGGGGGGGGAATCCTGGCCGGGTTCCTCCAGCAGGTTCAAGACCTGTGTGATGCAACTTGTTCTCCCTCTCTGAGCACTTCATTAAACAATATTACAGAAGAGAATAAAAAATAAATAAATGCCACATCCTAGGTTCTGTAAACACAATTTACTTACAATTATGACCATTCAGTGTTAACAATCTGTCATGTGTATTTTGTTGATTCTTGTATTTCATGTCTTTTATTTTGAAACTCCTAGTTCCTGGTTCAAGTCATGTGATTCCTGTTTTCCCTCCATGTTCATGTGTCTTGTTTTCATTGGCTTATTGTTTAATTATCTTGTTTAGAGTTCTGTTTGTTCATTGGTTTGTTCTCCCATGTCCATGTATTTCAACCCTCATGTTTTCCATTGTCCTTTATCTAGTATTGAATATGTTTGGTACGCTGTTCATGTCAGGTCAAGTTTATGTCAAGTTCATGTTTATGTCTAATCAAGTTCATGTTTATGTTTCAAGTTTATAGTTAGGGTTTTATTGGATTTCACTTTTGTTTAATAAATTGCACTTGGGTTCTTTAATTCGTCTTCATCTTTGTAATTGCCAGTGCCAGCAGCTACGTTACAGAATACTAGACCAACAATGAACCCAGCAATTCAGCTCCTCCGCCTACGTCAGGAGAATCGTCCCCTGGTAGACTATGTGGAGGACTTCTGCGCTCTGGCCTGCCGGGTGGACTTCAGTGAGGTCGCCCTCAAAGACTGTTTCTGTTTTGGACTAAGTGAGCCAATCTCCAATTTGATGCCTGGCGGTCGCAGTTCCCTCAGCCCCCTGCAGATCACTGGTTCTACGTTCACTGTGGGGGAGGCGGATGCCGAGCCAGAGTTCCACGACATGGCCGCCAAGCCAGAGTTCCACGTCATGGCCACCAAGCCAGAGTTCCTCGTCATGGCCACCAAGCCAGAGTTTCACGTCATGGCCGCCAAGCCAGAGTTCCTCGTCATGGTCGCCAAGCCAGAGTTCCTCGTCATGGTCACCAAGCCAGAGTTCCTCGTCATGGTAGCTGAGCTAGCACCATCTTTTGCCCCGGATCCTCAGCCTGCTCCATGCCATGTCACAGCAATGCCTCCATGCCATGTCACAGCCACGCCTGAGCCTGCTCCATGCCAAGTCACAGCCATGCCTGAGCCTGCTCCATGCCATGTCACAGCCACGTCTGAGCCTTCTCCATGCCACGTCACAGCCACACCTGAGCCTTCTCCATGCCATGTCACAGCCACGCCTGAGCCTGCTCCATGCCATGTCACAGCCACGCCTGAGCCTGCTCCATGCCACGTCACAGCCACACCTGAGCCTGCTCCATGCCACTTCACAGCCACGCCTGAGCCTGCTCCATGCCACGTCACATCCACGCCTGAGCCTGCTCCATGCCACGTCACAGCCATGCCTGAGCCTGCTCCATACCACATCACAGCCACACCTGAGCCTGCTCCATGCCACATCACAGCCACGCCTGAGTCTGTTCCATGCCATGTCATGGCCACATCTGAGCAGTTGGACCTGGAGATGGTTCCCAACCTTGTACCCACCCTTAGTTCTCCTGAGCAGGCAAGGGGAACTTTCAACCCTCCGAGCCCTGGACTCCACCTTGGCCTGTCGGTCCCTCGACATTGCTTCGACTCTGCATTCCCTCAGCTCCACTGTGGTCCTTTAGCCTGTCGGCTTTGCTGGGGTCCCTCATCCCTCTGGCTCCTCCTTGGTCTGTTGGTCACCTGGCTCCACCTTTGCTCTCTGATCCTCTGGCTGAGCCTCGTCCCTCCGATCCGTCAGCTCCACCGGGAACCTCCTTCCCTACAGCTCCACCTTGGTCCTCAGTCCCACCGGCTCTGCCTCAGTCTTCCAATCCCCCAGCTCCACCTTGCTCCTCCGAGCCTCCGGCGCCACCTTGGTCCTCCCTGCCTCCGGCTCCACCCTGGCCCTTCGAGTCTTCAGCTACTCTCCGGGTATCCAGTTCTCCATGGCTCCGCCCCTCAAGCCTCTCACAGCTCTGCCTTCCATAGCTCCGCCCCTTGAGCCTCGAGCCCTGCCATGCCTCAAGACCACCCCCCAGCTCCCTATTGAACTTTGAAATTAATGTCATGTTTTATGTGTTTTTTTCATGTGCTGGGGCATCGGGAACTGCCCCTTAGTGGGGGGGGGGGATATGTCATGTGTATTTTGTTGATTCTTGTATTTCATGTCTTTTATTTTGAAAATTCTAGTTCCTGTTTTCCCTCCATGTTCATGTGTCTTGTTTTCATTGGCTTATTGTTTAATTATCTTGTTTAGAGTTCTGTTTGTTCATTGGTTTGTTCTCCCATGTCCATGTATTTAAACCCTCATGTTTTCCATTGTCCTTTGTCTAGTATTGTATATGTTTGGTACGCTGTTCATGTCAGGTCAAGTTTATGTCAAGTTCATGTTTATGTCTAATCAAGTTCATGTTATGTTTCAAGTTTATAGTTAGGGTTTTATTGGATTTCACTTTTGTCTTCATCTTCGTCATTGCCAGTGCCAGCAGCTACGTTTCACAATCTATCAGTAAAAATCTAAAAGGAAAGGTGTAAGGAGCCAATGTGGCTTTGCATGGCAATATAAACTACCAGCTTCTTTATATTATTATACTCCATTCATTGTAAGTTAAGTAAATATTTATGCTACATAAAATACAGAAGTACTGTACTATAACTGAAATGGACATAAAAACCTAACAATAATGTATTACATGACATACTGTATATGCAGTAAGTGAATCTAAACCTTTCATTTCAATATGTTTATGATTTACTCAATTGCACTACTATATTCCATTCATTATAAGTCAAATAAGAATTTTTGCTTACTTCTGCCAGCAGGGTTTCATTTCGGGCACACAAAAACCTAACTTTTCTTTGCAAAAACAACACCAAATGGTTCAATTCTGATGACACTGAGTATTTTTACATTTTCTTCAGTGTGTGTAACATTCATGTAACTATTGGCTAAAGTGTTTCTAAAAGACTTGGAAGCCATTCAGTATGGACACATTCTTGTGCAAAAAAAACAACAACAAAAAAAAAAACAAACGCACAAACAAAACAAGACACAGCACAACAAATATTGCAGAACACAAGTGTCTGGAGACATGTTTTTTATAGATGAATTTCTTTTTAACTTGACACAAGAACTTTAAAAAATGTAATCGCTCCTGCGTGAGACACTGAAAACACAGCAATACACAGCGCAATGGTCCAAGATGTCCATCTAGTAGATTTTTACATAGAAAACAACTGAAAAAAAGCATGGGCGGATGCAAAAACATGTTTGGTGTGAACAGCCCTGTATTCACATGACAAATTACCAGTTGAAACACATTACTCAGAGTTAATACATCTCAAAGTAGCCTTTTGTTTCAAATGATTGTAGGCAAATATCCACTTCATCCAGCAGAGTTTTCTTCAATAACCTGATACTGTTTAACTAAGTGAGAAACTGCTGCAGATTCAGATAGATTGCAGTCCAAATGATTTGACCTGAATCACAAATCGATTCAGAGTGTTTTGCTAGCCGTTTGCAATTCACTGAAAAGGGCCAGCTCAAACGAATGATTAATTCATGAATCGGGCATCACTAGTTCTGATTCCTCACAGCTGATAGAAACACAAGAAAGACGTCAAGATTGCTGATATTGTCAGTCAGGTAAATGTTTTTCAAATAAGTCGAAGAACTCGTATTTTTTTTTTTAAAGCACTCGACTGGTCTCGAAGAAAAGTTTATTTCCACACTTGTTTGAATCCGAATCAACACCGAGTCCATGACAACACTAAGACCATAAAAAATGGCTTAGAGACCCAGTCCAAGACCAAGTCTGGTCTCAAATACTACAACACTGACTGCACAGCATGTCAGATTTTCAGTGTTTCAGTACATTGCACACATCATATATGACTGACTAGATTGTGGCTTTGTCTCTAAACATAATAAGCTGACCCATTGCTGATGCCTACAACTAACTCAACTAGCGTTCACTGCTAATTCTGATGTTAGCATGGTGCTAAGCTTATGAGTCCATACTTGCTGTATATATATATAGAACAATTTCTCATAAATACTTTTTTTGTACTAAAGAAAAACATATTTATATTTATGCTATTTCCTGCTGAAAAAAAGAAGAAAAAAATATATATATATATATATATATATATATATATATATATATATATATATATATATATATATATATATATATATATATATAAATCCCTCACAGGAATTTTAATAGTTTTAATGGTTATAATGAGAATTATATTGGTTTTAACGGAAATCATTTGTGGGTCTCTACTGGTAATGTGTTGGCTTCTATTAGTGGCATATTATGTCTAGTGTATCTGTATATCTGTAATAGAAACAAATCCAAACCATTAAATTCTAATAGAAAATGGCACAAAACACACTACACTACTTGTTGAACAAAACTAGAGTAAATTATTTTCGTGGTTGTTGTTCCTACATCATATATTAAGGTCATGGGGCAATGCCCACATATTGCCCCATGAAGTCTGTCCGGGAATGTATTCATACTTCTCACCTGCAAAACTTACCGAGTAGTTCATTATTTGCATCAAATGCAGTACATACTCTGACAGTACGTGTATTTTGACGCAGCTAATGTTTTTGCATGATGCAAATTCCATTATGGGATTGCCTTATGCAGGAAACAAATATGCGATTTGGTCAAAATGGGGTATCTATGCTGAAAGCGTGCCTATGATGATGAAAAGGCTACATATGCAGCTTGCCAGTTTCTGAGACCCAGCGTGTATGAATTCTTTTTAGAAAGAGACATAAGGGAAAAAATAGACAAGTTGAGACAAAAAGGACACAGAAATATTTCTACTGGCTTGTGGAAAGAATGATATAGAGGGAGAAAAATGGTCTTTTGGCAAAATATGATAGGGGACAGATGTTTAAACAGTGCCCATTGGCAGGGTTGGGAGGGTTACTATTTTAATGTAATTCGTTACATATTATGGATTACTTAACAATGAATGTAATCAGTAATGTAATCCAATTACAGCAATATGAAAGTAATGTAATCAGATTACATTTAATTACTTTTGGATTACCACAAGGGCACATATATAAATAAAGTCAAGATAAAATCAATATAATCTCTAAAACTTCAAATTATGCCTTGAATGCAAACAGACTATGTTTGAGTAATATTATGAGTACTGTTGTAGCTGTTATTATATCTAAGGAAAAGGACCATGTACACTACACCCTACCAAGAAAACAGAAAATTAGCAACTCAGTATTTTTAAAGAAATCAGATGAGTTCTCTGTCTGCTACAGAAAAAGAAAATGTATCATAAAGCAAATATAATCAGAACAGATTAACTGAATTATGTCTTGGTTAACATTATACTAAACCTGACAAGTTCTACCTCAATTTCAAAAACACTGCATTGTGTAATTCTACCATGTATTGCAGTTAGTGTGTATAGGCAATTGTAATTTGCACCATTCATTAACTTTAGACTGTATTCAATAGATAGATCACACGTTATCATCCTCATCATCGTTATTATTGTCATAATTCAATGCTGGAGAGTGTCTATCCTCTGCTTGCTCATGATCCAAAGTCAAACATCACCAGCTAAAAGTTTATGGCTGATTTCTATGTTTATGTTTATGTTTAAGGAGGATTTTTAAAGTGGATAAAACTACAAAATCTAGTTTTAAAGAATAGATCAAAACATATTTTAGTGTGTCTTTTCAGTTACTTATTCCTAATTACTATAAGTGTTGAACATGTTACATTAGCCAGAATGTTTCCCTCACCCAGACATTTGAACTGTTCTCAACAATAATTGATTGAAATCATATAAATTCTTCATTTAACTTTCTTTCCCAAGAACTTAAAACACATTTTCAATTAATTTGGTATTTATGTGTACAATTCGGATTTGTTAATATTGATCAGGGATGCAAAATCATGAAACGTGAAAAAGGAGAGAAAGGTCCTGGGATTTCTATGCTGTACCACCAATGATGCTCAAATTGTGTCAGTATTGGCAGCTATTCCTGCTCCCACCAAATTATGAGGGCCATGGATTTATTTGAGCACTAAGGCTAACTCATTTTAACACATTTTTATATTAACTAATTTTAGCTAACCTAGCTAATGTGATTTCTGTTTTGCTCTTATTACCTTTAAATTCTCAGGTCCTTAGATAATGAGAGCATCTTCACAGCTGGAAAGCATAAATTCTGCTGAAATTATAATGTTGTTTCGCTTTTCTCTTTTAAAGAGCAAATAATGTCGACATTTCCAAGAAAATAATGCATGTATAATGGAAACAATTTGGTAAAACACACTTACACAGACAGAAAAAAAATATTTTTTTTTATTTAATTTCTTTATATATTAATCAAAATTGTAACAGAATCTGACAGCCAGTAATTACAGTATAATTTATTGAATTTTCTGAGAATGCTTGAATTACTGAGAAATAAAAAAAATAAAAATATGAACTACTTTTTCCATACATAGTTAAGAGGCTTTTTAAAATTGTCAAACCAATTTAAAAGATTGAAAATCTTAAGATTTTGCCAAACAGAATTTTTAAGTTACTGAAGAAATGTCTCGTGCTTTCACAGAGTTTATTGTAATTTATTCTCACTCATTGGTCAATTTGGCCTTTGTAATTGCTCTCCACAAAAAAAAAAAAAACAAAAAAAAAAACATGCGCTGTCCTGAAAGGTAACAGTCATGGGTAGTTATAAACATACAACACATGTCATGCAATTAATCTTTGAAAAGTAAAGGCTGCAGTCATAACAATGTAAATAAAAATACAGATATTCACAGAGGATTTGAACCCAGGTCAGTACCCATGGTTGACAAACACATACCACTAGACCAGGGGTACTCAATTGGCGGACTCCGGTTCGGATCCGGACCGAAGGACAATTAAATCCGGACCGAGCTCTGAAGCTTTGTGCTAGTTATCTGACATCTGGCTAAGTGATTATGTAAGCATAAGTGTATTCGCCCGCGGAGCGGGAATAAATAGCGTTCAGAATCAGCGCTAGAGAGAAATATTTCTCTCTAGAGCGGGAATAAAGCACGTTCAGCGCTACTCCCTTTATTCCCGCCCAGCGCGCGTTACCTCTCTTCTCTCTATAGACATGAGGCGCCGCATAAAGCCTAATTTACTGTACGTACGAGTTGCAAGTGCGGTTATTTTAACAACAGTAGTACAGATACTGGCATCTTTCGCTTAAACACACTGCAGAAAACAAAAATTAAGTAAAGTGAAACTATCTTCATCTGTCTGATATGTGATTTAGCCGGTTCAGCTAAACCAGGTTTGTGTCAGGACAAGTTAACGTGCGGCCTTAAGACTATAACGTTTTTTCCATCTAAATTTAGCTTCATTAATCAGCATGTTACTAGCCTTTCATAATGAACAGACTTTTGTTCTAATTTTGTGAAAATCAAGCAGAGATGTCATCACGGCAAAGAAAGCCTATTTATCCTTAAATTAATCAAACAGATAATTAATGCTTCACTGTTATGTAAATTGTTTGTTTGTTGTTAGTAGATTCTCACTTTAAGGAAAATATAAAAATGGTCCATTCAGGCTTTTACATTTTTATACATTTTCTCTCAGGGGACTCCCCTGAACCCACAGTATTGTATCTGTCAAAAGGCCTCCTATGTCCCATACATAGGTATAGATTCTGAATGTAAAAATATTTCAACAAAACTGGACTGCTGTCATTCAGCTTCAAAACAAACTGTTATCTTTTCATATTCACATCCAAGTACCCTCGACTGATGAAGTCTTGATGACATATTTTAATTATTTGGTAGAAAAGATCTCTCAGACCCCACTAGCTGTCTCTGGGCCCCCATTGTCCTCATCAGGATTTTTTATTTTTTTTTATTTTTTTGCAAAGTACTATTGCTGTCAACATGGCAAGTTATTAAAACTATTAAAAAAAAGATACATCATTTCCTAGCCATATAACTACTGACACCATGTAAGCTACATACTATCCGGACCTTTGCTGGGAAGGAAATGTAGAGACCATACCTCTTGGAACTTTAATTGAGTACCCCTTCACTAGACCAACAGAGTGATCTAAAGAGTTTAGGCCAATTATTGAGACATTTCAGCCTATGATGCTTTAATTTAGCAAATAAAATAATTCCACTTGTTATTTACTGCTCTGACAAGTGTAATCGCCAGTTCCCATTCAAACCAATGTCCCACGTTAACATAGGTAGCCATGTTACCCTGTGAAACTGTTAAAATAGCTCTTAAACTGTGTCAAATTCATTTGAACAAACATCAATGAAACAAAGAGGGTTAATAATGTTACCAACATTTTTTATAATGTGCAAAATGTCTTTAATCCTTGGCAATTCACATTGAAGGAATCTGCTGAAAAGGCAAGTGAAATTATTCACATGCAACCAATAAAACAACGCAAAAGTAGTTGCAAAAGTCAAGGCATGAAGATTTAAATTTGCAGTATCATATTTGAGAGGTTGTAAGTGCCGATTTGTGGTTGTACTACGAAAATAATTTAAAGTACAAAAGTGAATGATAAAAGGTTCCCGACCCCCTGCCCTAACCTAATCCTTTTCCTCAACTTAACCCTTATGGAGTTGGCGCAACCCCCTTTTGGAGTAACCCCACACCCTTTTGAAATAACCCCACACTCTTTTGGAGATTTTGCCCCCATTTGGAGGTCTCTGGCCTGCAGCTATACCTACTTGGCCATGATACCTGTAATGACCCACATAATATCAATTTGCAAAAATTTCACCAAAGTGACAGAATTTTCATGGTAATTCACAAAAGAAAGGCAACAAAGCATAAGGAGATAAACACAGATATGATGCTTCAGTGGAAGGGTCGTGATTCAGCCCTATACAACAGTTAAGGAACACTGTGTGCTGTACTCTTCTGACACTGCTAAGTATAACAGAGCTCATGTTCTTGAAATAAAGACCCATGTTTGTGTGATATTGGAACTACAGTCTATGCAGCTCTTATGTGTCTTTTCATTTAGAAATGCCAGAACTTAAAGTTTCTTGGAATTGACACATGAGGAAATTGTTGTTTAAATCCCACTGAGGCTGATTTATGCCCATTACTGACATTTAGGAAATGTTCTACAGAATTCAGTCGGTCTCCTAGACTGAGAGTGGATGATACATCTGCTGAGGACATCTGCTGACTAACTAAATAAAGGAGCAAATCTGTCCTCCTTGAATGTAAAAACTCAGTAATTGGAGGAGTACAGTTGTTCTGTCTGTGATGGTTTTTATGTATTTTTCTAAATTCCATTATGATTTTCAGTTTCTGTTAGTAAAGAGAGCTGCTTTTGGTGGTTTCTCTTGATATGCTTTATGTGACTTGGATAAACATCCAATTTTGTTCCTTAATAAATTCACAGACCTGGGACATTTTATGGGTAAGTAGGCAATACCGTATTTATTGCCAGTTTTTCCTGCCTGATTTGCACCTAGAAAATGTGCTTCATGTGGTAACATCTAAATTTACTTTCTTTTTCAAGTCAAAAATATTATTTAACATTATTAAATCAACTGGATTACATTAGGTTACGTACACAAACACACACACACACGCACACACAAACTTGTTTTTATATCATTGTGGGGACTCCATGCATTTTATGGATTTTATACCGATCTAATGATAATTTCTATTCCCTAACCCTAACCTTACCCCTAAACCCTCACAGAAATCTAAAAAAAAAAAAACAGTTTAGTATGTTTAATAAGCCATTTCCCTCGTGGGGACTGCTGGCTGGGTCCCACAAGGTAGGTGATCTCAGGTTTACTATCCTTGTGGGGATATTTGGTCCCCACAATGTAGGATAAACATGTATACACACACACACACACACACACTTTTAAGGGTTAGATCAGGTACAATTAGCATTGCAGGTTACCACTTTTTACAGTGTACCTGGAACATCCCTCTTTTCAGCTAATCATTGCCATCATATTTTAGCTGTAGTATAAAAGCTACACTGTAAAAGTAGTAACCTGCAACTCTTTCATTAAGGATCTATTTTTACTTAATCTAACCCTTTGCTGTAACCAAATGACCTGAATAAAACCAGTTAATTTAGGTGTCACCGCATGAAGCACATTTTGAAGTTACAAATTTTTTTTTCTACAGTGTAGGTTAGAGCTATGATTGGTTGATAGGAATATTGTTCCAGGAAAAACAATGGATGTCCCAGGAAAATGTCCTACTTGAGTAAACTACACTGATGTTGTCTTAGCCGAGGTTAGTGATGGTCATTGCTTTGAGTGACAGGATGCAGTGAGAAATGAGCATGTCCACTCACCTTAACTAATGACTTATATACACCAAGGACGGCAGTGCTGAGGGTACGGGGCACACACCAAAAATCATACACAGCCAAAAACATTCAAACACCCATAACACACACACGGTTATATACCCAGGTGCATACATGCAGCTCATAGAGCTCTGACAAGGTGTACACTTCATAGAACAATCTAGTCTTAGTATAAATATGAATAAGAACAGAAATGTTTAGGTGAGGGGAAGGGGTGGCATTTTTGTATATGTTCGTGTATATGTGTGACTCAGGTGACAATCTTAGAATTCTAACCTTAGAAAATGAAGACAAAGACGTACAAGTTGCCACAAATATTACTTCTGTACAAAGTGTTTTTGTAGTGTCCAGAAAAACATTCCCATATTTCATTTGTTTTTATATATTTTTGTTGTTGTTGTTGTTTAATCTCATCTTATTTCGAACATCTAACCCAAATTTCCACTGTTCTTGAAGCAGCTTTCATTTGAAGACTGGATTGTGATATCAGATCACAAGTATAAAAAGGCTTAATCATTACCAGGCTTGATTCATGACCTTAGGATATGTTCAGAAAATCAGGCCCGAGAGCTCCAGTCCACAGCTCTACTCTGCTGTCGTACTGTCCAGTGAATCCTTCACCTTCATTAGAACTTTCAGACAGTTTGAATGTTCATGTCCTGTTCTCTTTTTTTTTTTTTTACACTCACAAGTTCAACTAAAATTTTAATGGCAGAGGTATTTTTACACCAGCCGCAGTCAGTGTTATTAGTCTCCTCAACTTTTAGACAGTGTGAGAGATGATCTGGAGAAAACATTTCTGAAATTCAGATCTGAATAGATGAGAAGGGTAATATGATGTAGCCTGTACAGCATATTCTTAAATGAATGGAGTTCTGTACTCATCTGACTAATTTGATGTCTTATGTATAAAGATTTGGAAGAACAGGACATGATTCTCTGTAGCTGTTAACATCTGTGTTTATGCACCTGAACAGTTCATTAGTAAAGATGGGATATCTTCCATTTTAAAAATACAACACAAGTGATCTCTCTCCTCTTCTCTTTGCCTTTGACACAAATATGTACGATCGCATACATACAGCATGTATTCATTCAATCATCTATATATTTTAGCATTATCACATAGGCAAGAGCGATGTTGTAGGCCCACTAAATATCAGCACAGATACAATTCGGCTGTAGGCACGAGGCCGCAGGCAGTCACAGTCATGCTAATATTCAGTACAATAGCATGATTGCGAGTGTGATATTGTTAGTTATACAGCAGTTCTTGTGGAAGCAAATGGACACATATATTCACCGATTCCATATACTGCTCTTCCTGCAAAGGCAAAATGTAGTAATAAAATATTTTTATAACGATATCAGGTCTCTTAGAAAACATGATCACAAAAGAAGTCGACATTTTGCTTCCAAAAGTTCATATACCCTGAATCAACCCCATTCAGCCGAATTAATTATAAGCGCCATCCCCAATCAGGCATTTTTATGTGAAAACATTTTCCTGTAGCGCTACTGACCTCCGAGACATGAGTTTTGGTCCCGTTAATACCAGTAAGTTATCACGTTAACATAAAGCATTTTCACTCCAAAATTTAGGGTTGAGGGTTGGGGTAGTGTTAATAAAATATGCATTGCTGTTGACTGTATTACATTATTTACAACTAAAAATACAGCTCATGCCTGGTGCCACTCTTTGGACTGTACTTCACTCGTGCACATCTGTTCAACTAAACTTCCAGCTTCTGCCACTGGGGGGCAGTGATTAAACTTTTGATAAGCACAGACTGATTTCAGCAGCAAAACATTCGACCTACTGTTGCTGAATTCACAGTGTGAATAGTCTGCTCTTAGTCTATGATCTGCCATGTGATGAATGAGACTATTTGTGTAACGGTCCTGTCACTCTGCCAGTATGGGCTTTTGTGTGGCAGGACCGTGACGTCATCATTCTATGTCTGTCTTGTGTTTCGTTTTCTGTCTTTGTGTAAGCGCACGGCTTCGGTTGTGATTTCCCTGATGTGTGCTCCTCGGTTGGTCTCATGTTTCATGTTCGGAGCATGGTGTCTGGATCCTGACTTCCCTGTCTGGTTCGGTTTCGGTCTGTGTCGGGTATCAGACACTCATTCTCCATGTTCTGTCTGTTATTGATGTGAGTGCATTGTGCTTATGTCATCTTGGCAGCATGCACTTGCATCAATAGTTTATGTCTGTATCTCGTGATCACGGGCGCGCTTCGCATTGCGCTCTCGTTGCGCTGTGCGCCCGGGTCACAAGCTGTCTTCACGTTGTGCTGAGGTTCAGTCATTTCGGTCTGAGGTATCGGGTTTGTGTGTGGCCAAACTTTTGCACAGGTGTCCTGTCTAGTTTTGTTGTCTGTTGCATGCATCGCCTGGTGATTGCCTCACGATGTACGCTCAGGCTTTGTCTAGTGTGAAAATGAATGGCATTTCTTTGTTAGCATTGCCATGCATTCTCTTGTCTTATCTGTTGGTTGGCATGAGTGCATGTTGCCTGTTGTCTTGGCGATATGCGCTTGTGCCATTCTGGTGTCTGTGTCTTGTGAGCGCACGTGGCTTTGTTTTGTTTCTGAATTGTCATGTGTCTCTCATTCTTGCGTCATACCCCACCTACTTGTTTGACCATTATTAGTTAATTTGTTACACCTGCCCTGCCCATTAACCTGTTTGATTTCCTTCCCTATTTTAGTCTGCTCGTGTGTGCTGTCCAGTGCCAGTTCATTTTGTTTCATGTTGGTCTCTAGTTGGTCCAGTTTCCTATCTGTTGGTTCCGGTCGTTCCTGGACAAAACTGGTCTGCCCCCAGCCCAGCTTCAGTTGGTTTCCAGCTGTGACTGTGTTTTCCCCTATGTGGTAGTATTTGTTTGCCTTGTTTTTTGTTAATAAATTCCCTTTTACTCTGCATTTGGGTCCTGCCTCTGCTTCAACCCCTGACAATCTTATAATCCACATTTGGCTGGATAATCAAAAATGATTGAAGCCATTTTTCTCAGTTTCATGTTGTATCCTTGTTACTGCATTTTTTTCTTTGTAGGGCACTATAGCAATGCTCACTTATTTTCTACTGAGCAGAAGCACTAAATGGACACACTCTCTTCAATCAGACTGTGATCATAGAGCCCTGTCCATAGTGCTAAAACCTCTTTCTTTCTTTCTGTGGTCTCACAGAAGTGCCTGACTCATCCCTTCTTGTCTGACCTGATGACTCCTCTAAATACTTACTCTGTCAACCAATCACGTCTCTTTCAATCACCAGCAACCCACATAATGATTATCCTCTCAACCAATCAAAGCAAAAGGTCTTAATAGATCATTTGGAGACAAAATGGTCATTTAATGTGTTTCTTTCTCACCATGGGTAATGATTACAGCATTGAAAGTTCACCCCACGCAACAGCCAGTAAGGTGACAGAAATATTATTTGAATTTGAATATGTCACCAGCCTAATGATTCCATCCCCATCAGCAAGCTGAACTAGTACAATTTTATTTATTGATGAAATTAATTAAATCCATGTTCTGATGGAAACTGTTTCGTCATCATTTTTATGTAGGCTGTAGCTCAAAAGTACATTGTGTTCATCCAATGATTTAAAGAGTTGTCTCTTTGTTGCGTAAGTTCTCTCTCTGCCATTGGCAAAATATGATGGCCATTAAACATTGCCATAAATGCATTAATTTTTAATTCCAAAAGAAGATTCTACAGTTAGCTATAATTAATGAACAAGCTGTTTGGACTTTTGGTATGAAATTATTAATTCAACATAATGACATTAACACAAGGATTTTTATGTGATTAAAAACACACAATAGAGTGGTTTATAGTCTAAATTCTGAAGATAGGTAAGGCTATATTTTTGTCACATTATAACCAGATATGTATACTTAAAATAATATTCTGGGTTCAATACAAATTAAACTCAATCAACAGCATTTGTGGCATTATCTTCATTACCACAACATTTTATTTAGACTACATTTTATTTTGTCCCTCCTTTTCTTTAATAAAAGCAAAAATCTGGGTTCCAGTGAGGCACTTACAATGGAAGTGAATGGGGCCAATCCGTAAAAGTTAAAATAATCACTGTTTCAAACATATAGCCTCAAGACAAAAACAATATGCGTGTTAACATGATTCTAGTGTGATAAAATTGCTTACTAACCTTTTCTCTGTAAAGTTATATCCAATTTGTTGCCAGGATGATGTAAAGCTGTACACCCTAAAACCCTAAAACGGCTCAAATAATACATACGTATTAAAAGAAGTGCCTCAATGTAACCTCAATTTTTACTTTTTTTTTTTTTTTTTTTAAGAAAAGGAGGACAAGTTGAAATAAATTTTTGTGGAAATCAACATTATGCCAAAAATGCTGTCGACTGAGTCTAACTTGTATTGAACCTGTAATATTCATTTAAAAAGATGGTTCACCCAAAAATTAAAATTCTGTCATAATTTACTTACCCTCTAATTGTTTAAAACCCATATGACTTTAACAACAGTTAGGGGTGGTTTTAACAATTTGGTTATCCTCTGCTGTGCCAGAGAAGGTTAACTACAGTTAACCAGAATGCTAGACAAAGTCCTACAACTGAGAAAGGTGGACTAGCTACCCCTTTATGGACAGACAATGAATTCAAATCAAAGTTAGGAGAACACATGGACTCAATAGTGACAGAGTCAGTCAGATAGAATTTAACAAAGAAATTTGGAATTCATCCAGATAAAGTATGGTCCATAGAAGAATGCAAAAAAGTATTGGTGCTTGTATTCGGAAGGGAAGCATAAAAGGCATTATCAGATGATATCTATCCTGATTTACAGTCTGTATGTAGAGAACACAATGGAATATCTATTAATGACACTGCTGGATTGATTGATAAAACAGTTAGTGCTGTTGAAGTGTGTGGAGCAAGAATAAATGCTCAAAGAGGAGTAGAAGAGGGTAACACTGTTCTATTTGCAAATCCCATGGTGCAAATACAAACAGTCAACAAAGCTTTAGGTCCTCAGACAATAGAGAGACTTTCTCAAAGTTTGCCATCAGCACATGCAAATTTTTAGGAGAGTACTATCCAGAAAATTGCAGCTCTATGAGTTTAATGATTATGAAACTGCTGTTGATACTTCTGAGTTTCAGCAAGCAAGTAAAGAAGACTTGCAAGAGGGAGTACTGAGAGTGTTAAGGAACATCACTGAGCCGAAGGTAGACTGGTCAAGTGTCTGTAGTTGTGTACAGAAGAAAGATGAAACTGTACACTGAAAGGTTTTGTCAAGCGGCTACAGTATATTCGTGGTATAGCTGAAACCTCTGAGAAGGTTCTAGATGACAAGGGACCACTAGTCTGTACTTGGTTTGATGGCCTTTTGTCAGAATATAGAAATGCACTACCTATCTTAGATCTCACATGGTTTAATGAGACTTTACAAATTAACTTAGGCAGATTGGCGACCTGGGAAAGAGACTCTGATGTTTGAGCAAAAGTAAGGGTTGCAGCAGCATCCTTGCATAAGGCAAACACAGCGGGTAAACAACACCACAAATGTCCTAAGAGGGAGGGCAGATGTCACTACTGTGGTAAACCTGGACATTACATGAAAGAGTGAAGAAAGATCAGAAAGATATTAGGAGAAATGCAAGGCATTACACAGCTCCTATATAGCCTGCTTACAGTCCTGAAGCAACCCTTGCCCTTTACACCAAACTCATGGAGCAGCTTGCTAAGGAACTAACTGTTAGGACTGTGAGTGCTTATATTTCTCCAAAAGTTTACAGCAAAGATAAAAGACTCTTGCAATTGCAATCAAAATATGTTTTGGAGGGGAACTGGTTAAGTACACTCACAGTCCTGAATGTTACATTATAGCATGTTCCAGTCACTCACTCCTCACTGGCTATGTCTTTTGTGACTTATGTTTTTAGAGGATTTAAATTAGATGTTTTTTTTATTGTTTGTACATTCTTCTTAAGTAATTGAAGACAACAAATTCAGAAGAATTGATTAATCTATGTTGACAGTCAAGAGGACATTGAACACAAGACTTCGCGATTATTCTAGCTTCATTGACTTCAGTGCTTCCACTTCTGGGCTACATGATTTTCTGTGTCATCATGTAGTGTATTCAACATGTTACTACCCATTGTTGTAAATGTTTAGCAATTACGGTTTTGAAAACAACTATCATCCATAGATTATTTTACATTTACCTGACTCTGAGACACAGAAAAAGTAATATGTGCCTGTAACTATTTAAAGTTACAAGATTATAAGACTGGGCTTATGTTACCAAACATACCCATAGGATGGATTTTTGAAGGTTTAAATTTACTTTATGTGAAAGTTTTTATTAACTCTCAAAGGGGGGGACTGTGGGATTGCAAATTTAAGTGTCACTATAAGATCAGGTGGTCTACTGTCTTTCATATAACATCACATGAAAAACTAAAGTGATGCACATTGTATTGGGCTTTCAAGGTATTTGGTATCGCGATTCTGTAAGATTATCTCCCGATGGCTATATCCTGTTAGTCCGCTTGTCTGAGAGTGTATGTGAATGAAGACATGTTTCTCAAGATATTTAGGTCTAGCCCCTTTTTGCCTGTGATGGCTCTAGGAGCCCCAGCCCTATTCTGTGAATTGGTAGCCATTGTTCTTTATTCAGTCAATGTCTGAGTCAAATGTAAATGCAATGCCATAGGTGCGGACCTTTCCTTATTTCTATGATAATGACGCTGCCTGAGTGATATAGTTATGCTAATTGGATTAGGGCTAGTAGAATTCAGATTCTTCACCCATTGGATGCTTTGGTTTCACCTGAATGCTTTGTAACCACCTGGAAGTACTGCCCCCTGAATGCCTATCAAATACAATATATGCCTCATCAAGTTTAAGACTTGATGACTGCAGCACGAGACAACACCTTCTGATGTGTAGACTGATTCTCGTAACTTCTACAATAAAGAAACCTGCTGAAGCTTTACCTGAGTCTCCTGGTCTTCTCTGAGAGTTTCCAACTGCACTCAGCTGTATACAGAGCTATAGGATGCTCCCTTGCTCCCTATTTAGTGAATTACTTAACCTTCAGTGTGCTGTCTGTCTGCACTGTTCTCAGAACAATTCGAAATGCACCTTATTTTCATCATAACTCCATATAAAGCCTTTGAAAGCAACATTTTTCAGCTTTCGAATGAACCCATTGATTCTCAATGTGAAAATGCACAGTAAATATAGGATTTCTAAGGAATATATGCACTAAAGTACACATTAGTGTAGCAGCATGGCGTTTTGCGATAAACTGCTCAAATGTTAAAAATGGCACATCGGATGAAACTCGAGAATCTAATCTAAACATAATTAGGTTTCTTACCAGATGTAGTTTTGTTGCCATTTCTCCCAAAGACAAACTCCACTGTGATTGTCGCCATGTTGTTTTGTCACATGACTTTTTGCGTCAAAATTTTATCCCTTTACTAACAGCACAGAGTCTCCTGAACTGAGTTCAGTCAGTTTAAATTAATTTAAATTATGCGTTGCATATAGCGAAGCCAAAATACAACATCCACGCATGTGTACGCGGGGTCGCACAAGGTTAAATTGCATGGGAGCATATGTAGCAGTGTGCCGGCCTCCTTTTTAAAAAAAAAATTTGTATCCCCTTTTCTCCCAATTTGGAATGCCCAATTCCAACTACTAAGAAGGTCCTCATGGTGGTGCGGTTACACACCTCAATCCAGGTGGCAGAGGACAAGTCTCAGTTGCCTCCTCTTCTGAGACCGTCAGTCCGCGCATCTTATCACGTGGCTCATCGTGCATGACACCGCGGAGACTCCGCATGTGGAGGCTCATGCTACTCTCCGCGATCCACGCACAAGTTACCACGCGCCCCAATGAGATCGAGAAACACTTATCGGGACCACAATGAGGTTACTCATCTGAGCTACCCAGGCCCCCGCCGGTCTCCTTTTGAATAAAATGAACTATCCGTTTAACACACTAAACACAATTTACATGACCAGAGAGAGTCCAAAAAACAGACACTGATTTGTTGCTTCATAAATAGAATTTAATCATTTTAACTATGAATAAGAGATGGTTGTGTAATACACAACTAGAGAAGTAGGCATGCACATATTGTAATCGTAGTGTGAATTTGTGACATTTCTAAGTGTGTGAATGAGACACACTGGATGACCTTAGCCACCAGTAAACAGCTAAAGAATTAAAATCATAGTACTATCAGCTGGAGTTTTGTGCTTTTTCGAAGAAACAAAAACAGACAAAAACTAAAATTCCATCTCTCATGCTTTCTAATAGTTATCTAACTCTTACTATTTCTCTATTAAGTGCAGTCAGGAAAGCTTCTTACCAAGAGTCCTCATTCAGTTCCTTACAAAACATTTTTTGCTCCTTACCTCGGAGCAGTTGTCCATGCCCATCTTGACCATTGTGAATTAACATTTAAAACTGGTCTCAGATTAGGAGAATGTTCCAAATGCACTTTCAGGTTAGCGATCTGCATTCATCCTCCGTAATTTGGCAGGCAGGTTATCCTCTGGCCGCCCACTACTGGAGGACATATTTGTGTGTGGAGGGGCATGTGTGGGGATGGGTGCGGGGGTGGGGGGCAAACTCCTATGGTGGAGGTCTCCAGTGGACATGGCCATGGTCTGGAATTCCACCTTTAGGGCTTTGAGGTGGAAACGTGTCTCCCCGTCACTCTGGCCAGGACTGGATCCAAGGCGCTGCAGTTTAAGAGGAAGGTCCCCTGTGCTTGAAGCTTTTTCTGATTTCTGGGAGCTCAGACGCAACACCTTCCTCTGCAGATCCTCCCTGCCAGATGAGCTCATTTTCTGGAGTTTATTTGGCAGTTTGCAAGAAGTGCTACCACTTCCTGGACCAGCCACTTCGTCACCTGCTACCAGGCAGTCCACAGAGTACATTCGCTCATGGTACGGAGTGAGCAGGGATGAGGAGAGTGAAGATTTCTCCTCATATTCTTTCACGCTGTAGGGTGGCGTGGGCACCTCAAAGGTGCTGTGGAACTGTGAATAGTCCACCCGAAAAAAGCCCTCTTCCAGAGACATGACGGGCAGAAAACGGTGACCCCACAATACTTCATCTTCTGTATACGAGGTACGAGCCTGACATGTCATACCTACAAGAGATGATGTATAGTAAACAAGCATTACAATTGAGAAGAAAGGTTTACAGTCAAAACGTGCTTCATTTGTCAGGTTGTGTGCCTATATGTGACTGACCATGAGAATGATTTTCACTGTCCCATTCCTCCCTCATCTCCTAGAATCTGAATGTGTGTGAGAAGGTCAGGCAAGGCAGAGTTTTAAGACTCCTTCAAACATAATTCAAACAGAGGGCCGTTCGGTGACTCATAAACACTGCCGGGCCATAGCTTTACACAGCAGTGCTCTTTCACTGATAAACCTGGCTGCAAAGACTGAAAATCCAATTTGCTCGTCAATTAAATTAAGCATGCATTTGTTTTTGTGTTGTGTTTCTTTTCTCATCACAAGAGGAATTTTGTCACTACTGATGGAGACAGACTAATCAATAAAAAATAAACGGGAGATGTAAGAAAAGAGAAAACAGAAAAAGATAAGAACAAACCAAGAATTAAACATCCAAGAAAGAGGATTAGTGAGATTAGTTAGAGATTACTATTACACAGCATTTAGCTTACTGAGGAACTGCTTATAGCATTCTATTATGTCTTAAATTATATTTTAGGCATCTGCCTGACACATTGAATATTAATGGAATATTGTGGGTTCAATACAAGTTAAGCTCAATCCACAGCATTTGTGACATAATGCTGATTACCACAAAAATAATAATACAAATAATAATAATAAAAAATAACACAAGCTGAACTATTGAAATTTTATTTACTGATGGAATTAATGAAATCCATGTTATGATGAAAATTGTTTCTTTGTCATTTGAATATAGGCTGTAGCTCTTCAAGAAGTACATTGTGTTCATCCAATGATTTAAAGAGTCGTGTTTTTATTCTTTCTCTGCCACTGGCAAAATGGGGCCAATTTTTGGAGGGTTGAAAGGCAGAAATGTGATCCTTTTAATTTTATAAAAGCACTTCTGTTAAATCTTGTATAATATTTTAGAGGTAATGTTTTTTAAATCTTTGTTTTTACGGTTATTAAGGGTTTACAGCGTTACATCATCAAGATATTGAAGTATATTGGATATAACCTTACACAGAAAAGGTTAGTAAGCGATTTTATCAAACTAAAATTTTTTACATACAGTTGCAATCAAAACTATTCAACCCCCCTGACCAGCAATATATTCTGATGATGTGAATTAAAACACATCAACTAAAACCTCAATAAACAGTCAAAGTAAGTTTTTAATACACATTTGAGTGATTTCAAGAACAAAGAGTTCAGTTTACCCAAATTTTAAAATAAAAAATTACTCTCCACAAATGTCATGTCAAAAATATTCAACCCCCAAAGTCAATCATTTGTGGAGCATCCTTTATCCTTAATAACAGCAAATAAATGTTTCAGGTAAGTGTTCTCAGGCTTCGGACACCTCTCTATTAGAATTTTTACACATTTCTCATGAGCAAAAGCTTCCAGCTCATTGACATTCTTTGGTTTCTGTGCTGCCACTGCTTCCTTGAAATCCCAACAAAGGTTTGCAATGGGATTTTAATGATGGACTGAAAGGGCCATTTAAGGACATTCCACAACCTATCCCTGAACCAGATTTTGGACAGCTTGGATGTATCTTTGGTGTTATTGTCTTGCTGGAAAGTCCAGTGATCACCGAGCTTCAATTTACACACTGAAGGCATCACATTTTTCATGCAAAAATGGCTTGATACCTGAAAGAATCCATGGAGTCAGTCACATAGTCAGGAGAGCTGTTTCCTGCAGCCCCATAACAGGACTGACCCACCTCCATGCTTGACTGTGGGGATGGTGTCGTTCTTGTCATCACCTTGTCATGTTACTCCAGACATACTGCTGACCCATGGGTCTAAAACTCATTTTCAGTTTAGTGTCATACGTCTATAAAACCTTCTTCCAGGACTCCACAGGTCTTTCCTAATTACTTTTTGAATGTTCAAGTCAACATTTCCCTTGGTGAAGTTTTGCTTTCTTCCACACCCCAAGAAGGTTGCTGTTGTACCATATTTAAAAAATGTATGAATGGTGCTGCCAACTTTGTCTATTGGAAATTGAAGTGCCTTGGAAATGTACTTTTAGCCATGACCTTTCTTGTGTAATGAAATAATCTCCTCTATTAGCTTTTGAGACAGCTTATTTTTAATTGCATTTTTTGCATAGAAATACATTTTTGCTTACAACGGGAGGGGGTTGAATAATTTCGATTGCAACTGTAAATAATGTTTATGTCTTGTGGCTATACTTTTGAAACAGTGAGTAGGATACAACAGGGCTAAAGGCAGATTTTAAGGAAAATGTGCCTTTTTTCAGGTCACAAAGTGTATCAAGATTGAAAAAAATAAAAAAATAAAAAATAAAATGTATTTTTAATTAATATTGATGGAGCAACAACATTTGTGTGAAATATATATATATATATATATATATATATATAGATATATTTATAAAACGGAAGGTTGTTTTGATTAAAATACTTTCTTTTAAAAAAAGGTGGTGAGGGAGCCTTTTACCCCACACTTGGGTTAAAGGAATATCGTGTAAATATAGGGACAATAGTTATAAGGCAAAAATTGTCAAGTTAGGCAAGATGCTTTTTAACACATTTTGATAATGCTTTTTCAAAATAACCACTTCAGAAAAGGTTTAACCATTTTCTGTTAATTTCGGTCACATTTGGCGTTTTATAACATGTCAAGTATTCTATGAACAAATGAATCTCCATTGTATAGTGATCAGTCAATGTGAGCCCATTTTGAACATTTTTCATAACAAATCTATTCGCCCCACTTAAGAAAAACAATGTGTGTTATGGGGGCCTTTTGCCCCTGCAACAGGGGGGATTTTTACCGCAAATATTATCCTTTCACTGGACAGTTATTAATAAACTTTTGATTTAATGACCTTTAACAAAACTGAAAATTACAAATAAGTATTTTGTTTCTAAATAAATGTGATAATTTCAGGGATTCTCATTATCTACATACATTTGCACAATTTTAAAAATGATTAAATATTAGATCAAATTGCATCAAAATTAAACTTTAGACATTGCTCGCAATGATGTCATGGATCAGGAATGTTTTGCAGCATGTTTGTTGCATGTTTTGCAACAAATAGGTGTTAAGGGAAGTACTTTGGTACTTTTTTTTTTTTTTTTTGCTGTTTAGTGTGTAAGGATAAAATTAAATCAAATGTGCCTTTTACCTTTAGTCCCATTGTACACTATTGTAATGCTTATTGGGCCCATTAACTTAAGTGCCTTCCTGCAACACAGATTTTTGCTTTTTTTTTAAGAAAAGGAGGGACAAGTCAAAAAAATTTCTGTTGTAATCAACATTATGCAACAAATGCTGTCGATTGAGCTTAACTTGTATGGAACTTGGAATATTCCTTTAAGTAATCTTAAGTAATATATATATATAAATGCTGTTAAAGGGATTATTCAAACAGAATAAAGTTGTGTCATCATTTTCATGTCATTCCAAACCTATTTCATTTTCTTTCTTCTGTGGAACACAAAAGTAGATGTTAGGCAAATTGCTAGCCTCTGCCACCATTGACTTTCATTGCATCTTTTTTTCCATACAATGAAAATGAATGGTAACTGAGGCTAATATTCTGCCTAACATCCCCTTTTATGTTCCACAGAAGAAAGTCAAATGGGTTTTGGAACAACATGACGGTGATTAAATGATGTTGGAATATTCATATTTGGGTGAACTAACCTTTAAGCTGCACTTGAGTACTGTATTTACCATCTGTGTAATTTCAAAAAAGCTGGTGTTTAAAAAAAACATATATTTATTTTATCAGCTACTGGTGATATTAGCAGCACCTAATATAAAAAAAGAATGAGTCTCAGATTTTAAATACGAAGGATGGAAATCACAATAAATCACTTTCAGTGTGAGTATTTGTTCTGGCACTACATTATCTCATGCATTTAAACCATTTTATGTGAAATCAATCACGGTAAAAATCCCATATTTTGCTGCTGGAGACATCGTGCTGAGCAGGAGCAGTGGGGTGGCCTGCCTTCATTTAAAGGCTTAAATTGTGGATCAATGCTGGAAGAGGTTTTGCAAATGTATCAATGGCTTCACTGTAGTTCAACTAAAAGTAGCTTTTTAAGTTCTCATTTAAAGCATGCATGCAAGACAAATCTCGCAATCTTACCATTAAGACTCTTGATTGTGCAATGTTCTGTTGGCATACATAAATAGAGTCTGTCTGTCATCATCTCCTTTAGTCTGAACTACGGTATTGATTAAAGGGAGCCTCACTCAATTTCACTCATATATTTACTCTATTTCAACACAATTTTACATACTGTATATCTCTTCCTTTGTGGTTTCCTATTGGAGTGTAGAAGGAGCGAAGATCCAAATTTAAACTAGACATACATTTCAGTATGCCAAGATGGCGCCGAGTATGGCTGCTGCGTTGCGAGCTCCGACACAAAATAGTAATGTTTTGTTTGTTTTGTTCACAATTCTTATGTTTTTTGTCTTGGATGTTGTCTGCCTTATTGTCTACGACAGACAAACACTTTTGGACATTGGTTCAGCAATCTCACACCGTAAACCAGACTTCACATTCCTCAATGCCGACCCGCTGTTTACAAACACGCAAGCGGAGCCCTTTGTCTGGGCAGCACGGCCGCGGAAATGCAGGAGGAAAAGGGGAAACAGAGCCGGCGTTCTCATCAGAGTAAGACGCCGCGCAAATCGACCCCCGCTACCCACTATTCTACTGGCAAATGTTCAGTCTCTGGATAACAAGCTCTGCGAGCTGAAAGCGCGGATCTCTTTCCAACGAGATACAAGGGACTGCTGCATTATCTGCCTAACAGAAACTTGGATGTCTGCGGAGATTCCAGACTCAGCCATTGAACCCGTGGGGTTCTCCGTGCACTGAGCGGACAGAGCGAAAGACCTCTCAGGTAAAAGCAGAGGTGGTGGTGTATGTTTTATGATCGACAAATCCTGGTGTGATCAGAGGAACGTACATTCTATCAAGTCTTTCTGCTCTCCTGATCTGGAATTTCTTATGCTTCTGTGTCGACCATTCTGGCAACCAAGGGAATTCACAGCAGTCATTATCACTGCTGTGTACATCCCCCCACAAGCCGACACAGACCGGGCACTCAAGGAACTGTATGGGATTATAAGTGAGCAGGAAACCGCGCACCCTGAGGCCGCGTTCATTGTGACCGGGGACTTTAATAAAGCCAGTTTAAAATCAGTCGCACCAAAATATCACCAGCACATTAGTTTCAACACACGAGGGGACCGGGTTTTGGACCATTGCTACTCTCCATTCCGGGATGGCTACAAATCCCTCCCCCGCCCACCATTTGGCAAATCGGACCACTCTTCCATTCTGCTTCTGCCCGCTTACAGGCAGAAATTGAAACAGGAAGCACCCACCCTCAGAACGATCCAGTGCTGGTCGGACCAATCAGATTCTACGCTACAAGACTGTTTTGATCACACGGACTGGGAGATGTTCCGGTCCGCCTCTGATGACGACATCGAGCTTTACGCTGATAGCGTAATGTGTTTCATCAGAACGTGCGTAGAGGACGTCGTTCCAACCAGAACTGTACGAATCTATCCGAATCAGAAACCTTGGATCAATAGTGATGTTCGCGCGGCACTTAATGTGCGGACTTCCGCTTTTAATTCCGTGAACGTGGAGGAGCATAAACAAGCCAGTTATGCCCTCAGAACAGCAAAACGCCGGTACAGGAGTAAGATTGAAGGACAGTTTAACACCACCAACTCTAGAAGCATGTGGCAGGGAATTAACATCATCACGGACTTTAAAGGGAATAAAAACTCCGCCATGAACACCGCTGCCTCTCTACCGGATGAGCTAAATACTTTTTATGCTCGTTTCGAGGTAAATAACACCGCCCTCGCGGAGAGAGCTCTCGCGGCCGAAGCTACAGAGGTTAGTTCACTCTCCGTCTCTGTAGCGGATGTAACCCGATCCTTCTGATGGGTGAATATCCGCAAAGCCGCGGGCCCAGACGACATTCCGGGCCGCGTCATCAGAGCATGCGCGAACCAGCTGGCTGGTGTTTTTACAGACATTTTCAACCTTTCCCTCTCTTTGTCTGTAGTCCCCACATGCTTTAAAACATCCACCATTGTGCCTGTTCCAAAACAATCAAAAATAACTTGTTTAAATGACTGGCGTCCTGTTGCTCTGACCCCCATCATCAGCAAATGTTTTGAGAGACTAATCAGAGATTACATCTGCTCTGTATTGCCACTCTCTCTTGACCCGCTGCAGTTTGCTTACCGCAACAACCGCTCCACTGATGATGCCATTGCATCTACAATACACACTGCTCTCTCCCACCTGGAAAAAAGGAACACTTATGTGAGAATGCTGTTTGTAGACTACAGCTCAGCATTCAACACCATAGTGCCCTCCAAGCTTGATGAGAAACTCCGGGCTCTGGGCTTAAAGAGCTCGCTGTGCAGCTGGATCCTGGACTTCCTGTCAAGCAGACGCCAGGTGGTTAGAATAGGCAGCAACATCTCCTCATCACTGACCCTCAACACTGGAGCCCCACAGGGCTGTGTTCTCAGCCCACTACTGTATTCCTTGTACACACATGACTGTGTGGCAACACAATGCCATCATTAAGTTTGCTGATGACACGACGGTGGTAGGTCTGATCACTGACAATGATGAAACAGCCTACAGAGAGGAGGTGCACACTCTGACACACTGGTGTCGGGAGCACAACCTCTCCCTCAACGTCAGTAAGACAAAGGAGCTTGTGGTGGACTTCAGAAGAAAAGACCGAGAACACAGTCCCATCACCATCAATGAAGCACCAGTGGAGAGAGTCAGTAGCTTCAAGTTCCTGGGTGTCCACATCACTGAGGAACTCACATGGTCCATCCACACTGAAGTCGTTGTGAAGAAGGCTCATCAGCGCCTCTTCTTCCTGAGACGGCTGAGGAAGTTTGGAATGAACCGCCACATCCTCACACGGTTCTACACCTGCACTGTAGAGAGCATCCTGACTGGCTGCATCTCCACCTGGTACGGCAATAGCACCACCCACAACCGCAAAGCACTGCAAAGGGTGGTGCGAACTGCCAGACACATCATCGGAGGTGAGCTTCCCTCCCTCCAGGAAATATATACAAGGCGGTGTGAAAAAAGCTCGGAGGATCATCAGAGACTCCAGCCACCCGAGCCATGGGCTGTTCTCATTGCTACCATCAGGTAGGCGGTATTTCAGCATCAGGACCCGCACCAGCCGACTCCATGATAGCTTCTTCCCCCAAGCAATCAGACTTTTGAACTCTTGATCTCCCACGATCAAAATACATCAGCATTGCACTTTATTACCCTTACTCTTATATTTCAAACCATTTGAAGGAATGAAAACAAAATAATAATGTGTATGTTTTGGAAATGTATTTACACTTGTAGGGGAACATACTGTATGTAAATATGCACCGATCAGCCATAACATTAAAACCACCTGCCTAATATTGTGTATGTCCCCCACAATTGTACAGAGTGGTTATCTGAGTTACTGTAGACTTTGTCAGTTCGAACCAGTCTGGCTATTCTCTGTTGACCTCTCTCATCAACAAGGCATTTCCATCTGCAGAACTGCCCCTCACTAGATGTTTTTTTTGTTTTTGGCTCCATTCTGAGTAAATTCTAGAGACTTTTGTGTGTGAAAATCCCAGGAGATCAGCAATTACAGAAATACTCAAACCAGCCCTCCTGGCACCAACAATCATTCATGCGATTATCTAATCAGTCAATCGAGTGGCAGCAGTGCAGTGCATAAAAGCAGATACGGGTCAGGAGCTTCAGTTAATGTTCATATCAACCATCAAAATGGGGAAAAAATGTAATCTCAGTGATTTGGACTGTGGCATGTCTGTTGGTGCCAGACGGGCTGGTTTGAGTATTTCTGTAAATGCTATTCTGAGATGCTGGTTGGCACTATTTTGGCAGCACGAGAGGGACCTACACAGTATTAGGTAGGTGGTTTTAATGTTGTGGCTGATTGGTGTATGTGAGCTGCTCCATCATTTTAAGTAACTTTGGGCCATAAACAAATTACGTTTTTTGCACTAAAGTAAAAGTAGAAACATAATAATTATATCATTAGAAATCTGAGACTTTCCTTTTTACTTAAGTCTATAAGACTCAAAATGTGTTTCCTGGTCAAAGTGACACAAAATGATGGAGAAGTACAAGACCCATTTTCTAAAAGTGTAAGGTATTCGTGCAAAGTGGAGCTAGTAATCTTCTAAACCATTTAATATGTTCTTAACGGAAAATAGGGCTGTGTCTTTTACCACAGCTTGTTTAAAATTATTAGCTTGACATTTCTGTCTGTATCCAGGTCTTCAGTGGATCAATAAGCACTTATGAGTACATGACAGGGCTCAGCTCTCGATCAGCAGGAAGGTTTATTGTTTAAACTACTGCATGACTGTTTGTCCTTTTTTTGGCCTGACAAGAAATTAATATATCACAGAATAAAAGAATGAGTGAATGGATAAATGGTTTAAAAAGCATCCCTGGTATGCAATGATATGCTTGATAAGTGTGCGCTTGTGCGTGTTGAGTGTTTGTGTGCTTTGTGTTTGGTGCATGCTGTAACATCTGTAATAATGAGCATCACTGGCAAGACTGTACAATACCATCCCTGTCTTTGTACCTATCTGTTCATTTTCATAACACTAAGTACAAGCAATAGTAATAGTGATGCTCACTTTATCAAGTACAATTAAAAATGAAATGAGAATATCACAGAGATTATAGGAAAAAGAATCAAATGCAGAAGGAGACATTTTCTGTTTGTATGTGTAGTAAAAGACTCTAATTTCAGCAAATATAAAAAGAAATGCTGTCTTCTTCCTCCTCCTCTCATATCCTCAAAAAGAAAATCCCATCTTGCCTTCCACTCAGTCCCTCAGTCTCTGCCTTCATGAAAGACACCAGGAACGGATCGAACTGGAGCGAGGTTTGAAGCTCATACATCAAACTGACAAGCATGTGACTAAAGGTACTTATTATGCACAGGGCACTGCTAAAAGCATGGCTATAGCACTGGCCTGATAATTCAATCAGAAATCCACTCTTTTACAATCCACTTGTCACCCTGCCGACATGACTGTAGCCATTACATCCATTCAAAGACAAAGCCAAGACTGAGGGCTATGATAGAGAAAGAAGAGGGATAGTAATTATAGTTTACAAGATAAGAAATGAAAGAGAATGAAAAGTGAAATGTTCAGTCAGATCTGATAAATGATGGAACACATAAGCACTTTTCCATCATCTGGTCGAACAGTTCTCAGCACAGTTAAGAACAGTTCCAGTAGCATTTCCACTTGAGCATGCTTTGGCACGGTATGATCATAAACCGTGCTTGGCCCGGATTTCTCAGCACGGTTTTCTAAATGTGCTCAACCATGTTAGTGGAATGGCTTTAGTACATGGCAACTCACAATTGTCAATTTGCCAAGGCAGCTCAGTTGTTTCTAGGTAGCTGGCCAAGTTTGATAATATTTGGATGAAGTTAATAAAAGTTAATAAAATAATTGTGTATATTTAGTGTATCTTCATGATTTTGATAATGATGGTTCAACTACATTATTTTTCTACATGCCTTTTTCATCAGGGAGGTCAATTATGCTAGCTAGCACATTAAAACTCATATAATATATCAATATTAGGGATGTGCTTAAGTAATCAACAAATCTAGTACTCGTTTTGCACCAGCAAGTGGACTATTAAAAACCCCACTCAAATATCACAAATTTATTTTTCTTTGTGCATTTGCCTGCTGTAATAGCACTGAATACTGTACTTTCCCTCTGAATCTCTCATCAAATCTTTCAGTTAAAATTGAGTCCAATGGAAGGAAGGAAACTTTGAAGCGGTACAAGAAACTCTGAAGCTTATCAGACCAGTATGTCTGCATGTGCATTAAATTACTTGACACGGGCAGAGCGCATTTTAAATGTGTTTTTTACTTTTTAATTTTTATTAATGCAGATTGTTCATTTAATCCCCCCCCAAATATAAGCATAGTTGGTTGAAGTTATCTTATTTTGACAATTTTTTGAAGTTACCTTATTTTGGAAACATTTGTAAATAAAAAATATATATATATAAATTATACATACTTGTCATATTTGTTATTTTTATCTTACATTTTAATTTACAATTATTCGATTACTCATTTTTTGTAAGTTAAAATACTTGACAATTTTTTTGAAAAAGTCCATCCCTAATCAATATATTACTCATATAATATTTTGTCAATAAATGTCCTTTTAAGGTAGTTTGGGAACTTTTACCTTTCTGCGTGTTTGTGTCCGTTGGCATACACAGCCTCTCAGCATATGACGTAAACCTCTTGCCTTTTTCTTTATGTGTCAAGGTTCATGTCTTACCTGCGCTTTAGCAGAGTAAAAAGCAGTCCTAAAAACTGTAATTTGTGATCATCCTCAATAGCGCACTTGCTCTAACGTTTACCTCTCACAATTCAATACAAAAGTATATGAAACATAATTTATTACAAGCAGTATGGATATATAAATGAACAGTTAAGAAATGTGGCTATTTAAAACGTCTTGGTTACTGATGTAACCTCTGTTCCCTGATGGAGGGAACGAGACGTTGTGTCGATGTAGTGACACTAGGGGTTCGATCTTCAGAGCCCCAATCACCTTTGCTTAAAATAGAAAAGGCCAATGAGAATCGGCGAGTGGAATTTGCATGCCACTCTCTGCCCCGGACATACGGGTATAAAAGGAGATGGCGTGCACCACTCATTCAGATTTATGCTGAGGAGCCGATAGAGAGTCCCGGCCATGTCAGTGGCCAGTTCAGCACTGCGGCAGGAGGGACACAACGTCTCGTTCCCTCCATCAGGAAACAGAGGTTACATCAGTAACCAAGACGTTCCCTGTCTGTCACCCACTTGACATTGTGTCGATGCAGTGACACTAGGGGTTCCTATAGGAAATGCCACAGGCGCTGAACCGTGTCACAAGGTATGGAAGAGTGGATACGGGCAAGCTGCTGCATGCCTCGCAGCGAGCACTCAACCATGTCATTACCTTCCAGCGAGTTAGGTAAGGCTTCTCCCTAGTCCCGTTAAGGGGGAGGAGGCACTTACCCAAGGAGGCTATCGGCGGAGCCTTTCCTGATTGCTGTTAAGTAATTTCCCGCCGAGCACTTTCTAGAATAACGCTGGGAAGTGCTCTTCCCTCTCCAGGAGGGGGAGCACTATGGAGACCACATCCTACCGGAGGGAGATTAACATGTGGAGAATACCTCACATGGACTTACTAACGGGGAAGTTCACATATGGAATGATACCACCGGAGGACCCTATCAACAGAGAGGGTACGCAGCAACAGTGGCCAAGACAGAGAAAGCTCTGGTGAAGGGAAACACAGGGTTCACCTAAGGGGAAATCGAACAGTGGCAACTCATCATACGGGATTACCAAGGGGGACTCACCATGCATGGAGCACTGAGCCCGAGCACACGGGCTCACCTGAAAAGGGGCATACCACAAGTACTGGGCCTGGTGCCTTTACTCCTCCGCCGAATTCATCACCGAACAGTGCTTAAGAATTAAAGAGGCATCCGGGGTTCACCGGATTGTTGTGGACAAAAAGGCACACATTATCACCTTTTGAAAAAGGGAAAGGCGCAATGCAAGTGATACACCCAACTGGCCGTCCGGTCTACCTGCTGTTACTGCGTAACACTTGGGTCGAAACCGGGTCTATGCATAGGTTATAAAACTTCACAAAGGTATTAGGTGTAGCCAAACCCACAGCTCTGCATATGTCTGCTAGAGAGGCCCCCCCATGCCAGTGCCCAGGAGGACACAACACCTCTAGTGGAGTGCGTCCGGACTCCCAAGGGGCACAGCAAGTCCTGAGATTGGTATGCGAAAGAAATGGCATCCACAATCCAATGGGCTAGACTCTGCTTGGAGACAGCTTTCCCCTTCTGCTGTCCTCCAAAACAGACAAAGAGCTGCTTTGAGCGTCTTACACTCTGCGTGCGGTCCAGATAGATACGCAGGGCACGAACTGGACACAGCAACGACAAGACCGGGTCTTCCTCCTCTGAAAGGAGCGCTTGCAGGTTCACCATCTGGTGCTGAAAGGGAGTGGTGAGAACTTTGTGCACGTAACCGGGCCAGGGTCTCAAGATCACGTGAGAGTGTGCCAGCCCGAACTCCAGGCATTCGCTGGTAACAGAGAGGGCCTGCAGGTCCCCCACCCTCTTGATGAAAATGGGCGCCACCAGGAGGGCTGCCTTCAGAGACAAAGTGCTGAGCTTGGCCTGCTCCAGGGCCTCAAGGTGGGCTCCCTGTAGGGCAGGTAGGACCACAGAGAGAACCCAAGAGGGAATCAGGCATGGTCTAGGAGGATTCAACCTCCTCGTGCCCTTGAGGAACCTGTTGATCAGGTCACGCTGTCGTGAGGGTCTCTCATCCAGTGTATCATGATAAGCTGCTATGGCAGCCACATACACTTTCAGGGTAGAGGGAGACAGCCATCTCCCCAGCCCTTTCTGAAGGAAAGACAGCACAGACCCGACAGCACATCTCTGTGGGTCTTCCCCACGGGAAGAACACCAGTTCGCGAAGAGACACCACTTCAAGGCATATAGAGGCCTCTTAGAGGGGGCTCTGGCCTGAGTGATCGTATTTACCACCACTGGCGGAAGACCTGCTAGGTCTACCGCGTCTCATCCAGGAGACAGACGTGGAGATTCCAGAGGTCTGGCCATGGGTGCTGGAGCGTGCCCTGCCCCTGAGAAGGTCCTGCCTCAGGGGAATGTGCCAGGGAGGTGCTACTGCCAGGAGCATCAGATCCGAGAACCAAGTCTGGTTGGGCCAGTACGGCACAACGAACAGGACTTGCTGCTCGTCCTCCCTGACTTTGCACAGAGTCTGTGCAATGAGGCTCACTGGAGGAGATACACGAGGCCAGCTGTGTGCCAAGGCATCCACGCCAAGGGGTCTCGGACAGGGAGTACCAAAGGGGGCAGTGAGAGGACTCTTGAGATGCGAACAGGTCTACCTGCACCACCCTGAATCTCTCCAAAACCAGCTGGACTACGTGGGGGTAGTGTCCCCACTCCCCGTGGAGCATTACCTGCCGTGAGAGCACGTCCGCTGCACGGTTGAGGATACCTGGAAGGTGAGTGGCTCGCATATGCTGACTCCAAAGGAGGAGGCAGCAGGCAAGTTGCGACATGCGACGTGAGCGTACACCTCCATGGCGGTTTATGTATGCTACGGTCACTGTGTTGTCGGTCCTGACCAACACATGCTTGCCCTGAATCAACGACTGAAGCCTCCTCAGGGCCAGCAACACCACCAGCAACTCTAAGCAGTTGATGTGCCAAAGGAGTCGGGCCCCATCCAGAGCCCCAAGACTGCCTGCCTGTTGCACACGGCACCCCAGCCCGAGTTCGAGGCGTCTGTCGTGACCTGCTCTAGGGGAAAACCTGCCCATAGAAACGGCAGGTCCGACCAAGGGCTGAAAGTCTGACGGCACTGTGGCGTGATGGTCACATGCCAGGTGCCGTGGCGCCATGTGACAGACAGGGAACTAATGAGATTTTAATATTGAAGATATACAGTTTTTGCTGGTATAATCAAAATAAAAAATACCCATGTGATGTATATTTAATATACCATAAATACCAACATAAAGAGATTTTTTTAATGACGAAACAGCACAGAAAACAGCTGAAAACCATTTGGAATCATTTATATGTGGTTTACTGAATAGGTTCCATTGTGTGGATATGGAAAAAGTTTGACCACTAATACACAGCATTGCATTTTTGCTATGCTTAGATTTTTTTTTTTTTTTTTTTTCAAATTTATGAATGCTGATATTTTCAGGAGATGTTATCATTTTTCAATCAGAAAACATGTTAAGAAAAAACATATTACAGGTTAAATGCATACATTTAAATTTGCTACATTTGTTCAAAAAGTGTTACCAATTGTGTCAAATAGTCATTACCTTTTTGTGTGGCTTTTAGCAAGCTGTCACAGTTAATATGCAATGTTTTGTCCCACCAAATGTGTTGCTGTCATATAATTCAGAGTGTCATCTATTGTTATTTGTAGTTTTTACCCATATTTAATGATTATTAGATATTATTTAATTGCTTTAAACAAACGTTGTTATTCTGCTTTGTTGGGTCTCTTAATGCATTAGGTATCATGAAATAACAATAAACGTCATGGTTACTTTCGTAACCTCCATTCCCTGATGGAGGGAATGAGACGTTGTGTCGATGTAGTGACACTAGGGGTCACTCTTGGGAGCCCCAAACACCTCTGATCTTTTTTTAAAAGGCCAATGAGAATTGGCAAGTGGAATTTGCATGCCACTCCCACGGACATACGGGTATAAAAGGAGCTGGTATGCAACCACTCATTCAAGTTTTGTGCTGAGGAGCCAAGATAAGGTACGGCCATTTGAGCAGGTAGTTCAGTGTTGTGGCAAGAGGGACACAATGTCAGGAAGAGCTGTCGCGAGGAGCGTGAGATCCGAGAACCATGTCTGGGTGGGCCAGTAGGGTGCCACTAGGATGACTTGCTCCTTGTCCTCCCTGACCTTGCACAGGGTCTGTGCAAGTAGGCTCACTGGGGGAAATGCATACTTGCTTAGTCCAGGGGGCCAGATATGTGCCAACGCGTCTATACCGAGAGGTGCCTCGGTCAGGGCGTACCAAAGCGGGCAGTGGGAGGATTCCCGGGAAGCAAACCGGTCTACCTGTGCTCGACCGAATCGACTCCAAATCAGCTGGACCACCTGAAGGTGGAGTCTCCACTCTCCCCTGAGGGTAACCTGATGTGACAGCTCAACCGCTGCGGTGTTAAGGTCGCCCGGGATGTGAGTGGCTCGTAGGGACTTGAGGCGCTGCTGACTCCAGAGGAGGAGATGGCGGGCGAGTTGTGACATGCAATGGGAGTGTAGACCGCCTTGGCAGTTGATGTATGCTACATTCGCTGTGTTGTCCGTCCGGACCAACACGTGCTTGTCCTGGATCAATGGCCGAAACCTCCGCAGGGCAAGCAGAACTGCCAACAACTCTAGGCAGTTGATGTGCCAATGCAGCCATGGGCCAGTCCAGGAGCCGGCGGCTGTGTGCCCATTGCATACGGTGCCCCAGCCCATCTTGGAGGGGTCTGTTGTAACCATGACGCGCCTGGAGACCTGCGCTCATTCATGAGGCGCACTGTCATCGAGACTGAGTCCAATTCCAAACCGAGAAATGAGATGCTCTGAACCAGGGAGGGCTTGCTCTTTTCCCAGTTGACTCGAAGTCCCAGTCAGCTGAGGTGCCGAAGCACGTGGTCCCTGTGTGCGCACAGTAACTCTCGAGAGTGAGCTAGGATCAGCCAGTCATCAAGATAGTTGAGGATGCGGATGCCCACTTCCCTTAGCGTGGGGATGTGACATATGGCCTCCGTCTGCTGCTTCACCGCCGAGAACTGCTGGGCAAAGTCCTCGACGGTGTCGCCGAATATGCCAACCTGGGAGATGGGGGCATCGAGGAACCGTGCCTTGTAAGCCTCTCGCATCTCAACCAAGTTGAGCCAAAGGTGGCGCTCCTGGACTACGAGGGTGGACATCGTCTGCCCGAGAGACCGCACCGTGACCTTCGTCACCCGGAGAGCGAGGTCAGTCGCCAAGCACAGTTCCTGCATCAATCCCGGGTCAGAACTACCCTCGTGCAGTTCTTTTAGCGCCACGTAAGACAGCGATCATGGCCATCAGAAGCAGAGAGATAACGACCGCAACCAGGAATAACACACAAACAGAAAGGCATCTTTAAAAAGACGTGTCTTTAAAAAGACGTTCTGTGTGTGCCGCTCATTCAGAAAGAAAATATACTCTATTAGAATATACTCTTTTAAATGTTCTGCCGAAGCGCCCAGGGGCGTTCTCTGCAAACCACAGATGCAGAGGGGGAGAAGCTGCTGAAATGCGCCGTAAGATCCAGCAGAGAGAGGTGAAAGAACTCAGCGGATGAATTCAGCTCAATGAATAGAACCGCTTGGCTCCGAAGAGAAAATCTGAATGAGTGGTTGCATACCAGCTCCTTTTATACCCGTATGTCCGGGGGAGTGGCAAGCAAATTCCACTCGCCAACTCTCATTGTCCTTTTAAAAAAAGATCAGAGGTGTTTGGGGCTCCCAAGAGTGACCCCTAGTGTCACTACATCGACACAACATCGAGTGAGTGACAGATGGGGAACTATATTTTTATAGCATTTATTAATCTTTGTTAATGTTAATTTATTGTTAATTGTTAGTTAGTTCTTTTTGAGAAGTAACTGTAACTAACTGTAACTTATGTTAATGTATACAACTATTAATGTTGCAACTGTATTAGCCTAAGCAAAAATAAAACTTACTATAAATAAAATGCTGTTAAAGGAATATTCCGGGTTCAATAAAAGCTCAGTCGACAGAATTTGGTAATGTTAATTACCACAAAAAATTATTTCGACTCGTCTTTCCTTTTCTTTAAAAAAATGCTAAATCTGTGTTACAGTGAGGCATTTACAATGAAATTGAATGTGGCCAATCCGTAAATGTTAAAATACTCACTATTACAAAAGGATAGCCATAAGACATAAACAATAATAGTGTTAACATGATTTTAGTGCAATAAAATCGGTTACTAACCTTTTCTTTGTAAAGTTAGAGCCAATTTTACAACTTCATTGTCATGATGATGTACTGTCAGCAAACCCTAAAACTCTCAAATGACTGTAAAAATTATGATTTAAACAACTTTACAGCTCAAATAATACACAAGTTTTACCTATTTATGGAGGTGTATGCAAAAGAAACTCTGGTGACCCCCTAACATTGGCGACCTCTTAAACATATTGCATCCCCCTTTAAAAATTATTCAGCTCGAAAGATGTTACCCACCCGTTGTCTCCACAATGCCCTCCAAGATGACGACAATCTCAAACTGCTCGTTCATGAGTGAGCGCTGGGACAGGTCGAAGAAAGGGCTCTTGGGATTGATCTCGTGGCAGATGGTAAGAGGAGAGACCAGGAAGAGCTGGTCAGCACCCGTTCCAAACCCCACATCCAGTTCACACTGATCCAAAGGCAGGAACTCGCCCTCTGGGGTTTGACGAGACTAGGGAGAGAGACTGCAATCAAACACCATCATTGCCACTCATGTTATCATCATTTTCATCAATTTAACATAAAAAAAAATAATAAAATAAAAAAATAAAAAAATAAAAATAAAAATGTAGACTGTGCCTTCCAATGTCCGAGACAAATTACTGTAGAAACAATCAATCTGGAAAACAGAAAATCAAGGCCAGAAGAAGCACAGCTGGAAATAGAAAAAGGAAATTGAAAGTAAAATGTCTATGTGCATGCTTTTAACTTTTTTTATACTGTATAAATTGCATCACAATCAAACCCATAATAGCACAGAATATATTGAAATTGATGGAGAAATTCATGCTGTTTTGTGTGTGAGGGGAATACTCCTCACTTGGCAAGTAGAGAGAGAGAGAGTGTTTACGGCTGGCAAGGACCGAGTGGGGATTCTGACAAGCATGAGTGCTCAGAGCAGTGAAATAAAACACAGACGGAAAGCATAGAGAAAAGGAGGGTGCGGTGAGATAAGAAAATGCCTACAAAGCATCATGCAATTTCAGCTATGATTTAAATTGATAAACAGTGTCTTTTCACAGAGCCAGAGAAATTCAAGGCCTGATGATTTACAGGGAGATGTCAAACTGAAAAAGAGCAGGAAACCCCAATGTGAAGAATATTTTTTTCTACAGAGCATGGGCTAGTGAGGAGTTTATGTGTGTGTGTGTCACAAATTCTCTTCTTAATAGTGTTGCTCTGGGGACAAAGTGAAGAAATTGTTTACGCTAAGAGTGTCCCTAAAGGGCAGCTGTAGATCAGCCTCATGGGATGTAAACCAACAACCTTCTGTAAATATGTCCATTACTTAAAACATTGGAGTTCAGCAGAGCATTAAACAAGGGGTAGGTCTGATCATATTCTGCACGGGAACTGTGCTCAACTGGGGAGGCATTTCAAGACTCTAAATACAGCCAAAGTATGTTCTGATGAACCTTCCTGTACTTTAAAATATTTCTGTAACATGGTGCACATGGTGAAAAAAAATGAAAAAACTTTCCATCCACCTAACCATCATTCCATCCCAATGATAAAGAAAAAAGTATTTAAAGGAATAGTTCATCCAAAAATATAAATTCTGTCATCGTTTACTGATCCTCATGTCTTTCAAAACATGTATGACATTCATTCCTTCGTGAAAAAAAAAAAAAAGGAATTTAAATTTATAGCAGAATGCCCAAGCTGCTCTTCTCCATACATTCAAGGTGAATGGTGACCACGGCTATCAGGCAAGATTTTCAGTAAATAATGACTGTTATTCCATCTGTTCCTCACACAAAGCTATCTTATGGCTTCAGAACACTTAGAATACATTCCAAGAGTCAAACCGGTCTCATGACATCAGTCGTGATAATAGTACAAGATGGTGAAATCACAATAAATTTTACCAGTTGGCTTGTACAAAAACATATGACTTACTCCCATAAAGAAAAATAAATGAACCAACAAACGATGGTATTACACATTTTCCAAAGTTTAACAGCTAATGTAAACATCAACCTAGCCATACAGTGCAAACCTCTTACACAAACCGTAAACCTAACAATGATTTTAATAGGAAAATACATTTTGTTTACCACGGATCATGACATCAGTCATTTGTATTGCATAAATAAATATGGAATGAGTAATTAAATTTGTTCACTGACATTTCCTTTCTTAAAATAAAGTGTTGGATATGAGGTGAGCAAAAATGTGATGCCTGTATGAATTTTGTTTGTTGATTGGTTGGTTTCTATGGGAATGGGGACCTTTATGGGACCTTTTTGTACAAGCCAAGTAGTACAATATCTTATGATTTTGCCATCTCGTCAGAATTTTAACAACTTGTCACGAGATGTTGTTTCACACACATATGTACACGTTTAGACATCTTTGCCCAAAAACACAAATTACCTAGAACTTCAAATTAGATAGACTTCAAATTAAATACATTTTTCTGCAGCTGTTTGAACAGATTCTAATCCAGATCTGATCAAGAATCAGCTGAATACCACTTATCAGTAAACTGAAGTAAATATGGACCATTAGGTTAATATTTATTTAATAACTGTGTGATGAATCTTTAGAGTTGCTAGGTGAGTTTGAACTGTAGTTACAAGGAATGCTGGCTGGACAGGGCCTATTATTCTTACATCAAATGCACCCAAGCGGAAAGATTTTATAGTCCTCATACAGACTATATCTTTCTCTATCTCTCTCATTCCATTGTTTTTACTTCTCACTCTTATTTCTCTCTTTCTCCTGGTCTTGTATTTTCTCTTACAAACAGCACAGATTCACCAAAAATGTACATTCACGCACTCATAGATGAAACTTGATGGTCACAGTGGAAGCTTCGAAAATATGTTTGATTTGCATGGGTCAAACAGCAATAGCATGTTTTTTTTTTTGTTTTTTTTTCACAGTGATGGGATGATAAATTGTGGCAGAGCCAATGGCCCTGGATTAGTCATTTGTATTGGATTGTCGATCAACTTCATTAATGCTTTAATGTATGATACATCCAGTAACTGGTATGGCTAGTTGATATATTATTTGCTCCTATTGATTACAGCATAAAAAAGTAACAGATCAACAGTTTGCTAATTGCTTATTTTGTTGACCTGATAACAAAATGTTTTTTCTAATGATGTAGTAAAAACTTGTTTCAAGTCAACATGAAATGTACCTTATTTACTTTCTTAATGGATATTCCTGGTCTTATTGTGAACAATTCAATGGTGCACATTATTCTAGTGTTTTTGTTTTCTTAAACTCTTAAAAAAAAAAAAAAAAAAAAATGTAATAACTTGCTCTTCCTGTGAAACAGCTTTACTTTTCCATTGATGTCACTTACTGTGCAGGCTATCAGATAATGTTAATCAATAGCCATATGGCTATTTAGGCATTTTGTTAAGCAAACTGGCATTAAGAGCTCCATTCTGGTATGGAATGCCTACTTTTAATAATCCATACAATTCCACAAGAATAAAATCAAGTATTGTCCTATGATTTATTTGTATTTTTTTACACTGAATATCCTGTTTCACAGAAGTAAAATGTGTTCTGAGCAAAGATTCACACTGACTTTAACCTCCTTATACAAACACATTTTTATGCATACATTCACTTTTGCACACATTTCTGCCTCAGAAAAAAGGAGAATATAAACATACATTTGAAATCAGACCGTCCCACCTACACACACATATGGAAACACAAACTTCACCCAAACAAGGTTTCTGGAGAAACACAATTAAGTGTCTCCTCAACTCTCTTTCAGCCCACAAGGAGCACTTCCACCATGTAATCTTATCACACTAAATACCTACAGTTGAAGTCAGAAGTTTACATACACTTAGGTTGATGTCATTAAAACTAATTTTTTAACCACTCCACAGATTTAATATTAGCAAACTATAGTTTTGGCAAGTCGTTTAGGACATCTGCTTTGTGCATGACACAAGTAATTTTGCCAACAATTGTTTACAGACTGATTGTTTCACTTTTAATTGACTATATCACAATTCCAGTGGGTCAGAAGTTTACATACACTAAGTTAACTGTGCCTTTAAGCAGCTTGGAAAATTCCAGAAAATGATGTCAAGCCTTTAGACAGTTAGCCAATTAGCTTCTGATAGGAGGTGTACTGAATTGGAAGTGTACCTGTGGATGTACTTTAAGGCTTACCTTCAAACTCAGTGCCTTTTTGCTTGACATCATGGGAAAATCAAAAGAAATTAGCCAAGACCTCAGAAAAAAAATTTGGACCTCCACAAGTCTGGTTCCTCCTTGGGAGCAATTTCCAAATGCCTGAAGGTACCACGTTCATCTGTACAAACAATAGTACACAAGTATAAACACCATGGGATCACGCAACCATCATACCACTCAGGAAGGAGACGCAATCTGTCTGCTAGAGATGAACGTAGTTTGGTGTAAAAAGTGCAAGTCAATCCCAGAACAACAGCAAAGGACCTTGTGAAGATGCTGGAGGAAACAGATAGACAAGTATTTATAGCCAGAGTAAAACGAGTCATATAGCGACATAACCTGAAAAGCTGCTCAGCAAGAAAGAAGCCACTGCTCCAAAACCGCCATAAAAAAATCCAGACTACAGTTTGCAAGTGCAAATGGGGACAAAGATCTTACAGTTTGGAGAAGTGTTCTCTGATCTGATGAAACAAAAATTGAACTGTTTGGCCATAATGACCATCGTTATGTTTGGAGGAAAAAGGGTGAGGCTTGCAAGCCAAAGACCACCATCCCAACCGTGAAGCGTGGGGGTGGCAACATCATGTTGTGGGGGTGCTTTGCTGCAGGAGGGACTGATGCACTTCACAAAATAGATGGCATCATGAGGAAGGAAAATTATGTTGATATATTGAAGCATCATCTCAAGACATCAGTCAGGAAGTTAAAGCTTGGTCGCAAATTGGTCTTCCAAATAGACAATGACCCCAAGCATACCCCCAAAGTTGTGGCAAAATGGCTTAAGGACAACAAAGTCAAGGTACTGGAGTGGCCATCACAAAGCCCTGACCTCAACCCAATAGAAAATTTGTGGGCAGAACTGAAAAAGCGTGTGCGAGCAAGGAGGCCTACAAACCTGTCTCAGTTACACCAGTTCTGTCTGGAGGAATGGGCCAAAATTCTAGCAACTTATTGTGAGAAGCTTGTGGAAGGCTACCCAAAATGTTTGACCCAAGTTAAACAATTTAAAGGCAATGCTACCAAATACTAACAAAGTGTATGTAAACTTCTGACCTACTGGGAATGTGATGAAAGAAATAAAAGCTGAAATAAATCATTCTCTCTACTATTATTCTGACATTTCACATTCTTAAAATAAAGTAGTGATCCTAACTGACCTAAGACAGGCAATGTTTTCTACGATTAAATGACAGGAATTGTGAAAAACTTAGTTTAAATGTATTTGGCTAAGGTGTATGTAAACCTCTGACTTCAACTGTATATACAGAATATACCTGCTCACACACAAACATCCCTGCCAAAAACTCTACTTACCTACTGCTTCTTTTTTAGGACTAACCTAAAACCCCCAAAACCTCCATCCCCATATATATCAATCTAATGTTGCCTGGCAGGGGTGTCATGCACCTATTTATTTATTTACAGTATCACACTCACTTTTGTTTTTTTGTTTTGTTTTTTGAAGTAGAGTGCATTACTGATATCCACAGGCGGCTTTACGTCACTTTTTTACGATCTTTGTGGTGTCTTTAAGTGTAAAGACACCGTAAAACCTGTCAAATTAATTTCAGCACCAAAGGAAATGAACAGCGACTGATTAAACAAAAACATAGGCATAATCTACAGTATATTAGACTATGAAAAAACCTGATTGACTCTTTCACACCACAGAGATCAAATGTAGTTTGCAAACATAAATTGCACTGAATTTGATGCAGTTAATTAGTTTTTATCACCATAACAACACGTTTTCATTTGGTGCTGGACCTTCCCCGTGAACCTGATCTCTGAAGCAGCCACAGGGCGTTGCCTAA